>NC_066552.1:13482922-13562922 GCF_024679095.1 Eriocheir sinensis
TCTCTCTCTCTCTCTCTCTCTCTCTCTCTCTCTCTCTCTCTCTCTCTCCTTTAATTTTTCTGTTTCTCCCACCCTTTTCCTCATTACTTCCTCATCCTCCTCATTCAGACATGCATTCCTTTCTTGTTACATGTTTTTTTCTCCTCTCCCTTCACACACTTACACACACACACACACACACACACACACACACACACACACACACACAAACATCCATACATAAAAAAATAAATATACAAAAGTGATTCAAACCAAAAAAATTATTATAAATCTCTCTCTCTCTCTCTCTCTCTCTCTCTCTCTCTCTCTCTCTCTCTCTCTGTCTCTCTCTCCTTTAATCTTTGTTTCTCCCACCCTTTTCCTCATTACTTCCTTCTCCTCCTCATTCAGACATGAATTCCTTCCTTGTTACATGTTTTTTTTCTCCTTCACACACACACACACACACACACACACACACACACACACACACACACACACACACACACACAGATACATGCATATATACATAAATACATAAATCGACAAAAGAATGATTCAAACCATACAAATGAAGAGTATTCTCTCTCTCTCTCTCTCTCTCTCTCTCTCTCTCTCTCTCTCTCTCTCTCTCTCTCTCTCTCTCTCTCTCTCTCTCTCTCTCTGTGTGTGTGTGTGTGTGTGTGTGTGTGTCGTGTTATCATGAGAACTGACCTCTCGTTTACCTGCGGATTAAAGCGGTCAATGTACCCATGACCCAGCCTCAAAAAACGGCAGCACTGCAAAACACAGCTACCACATTTTGTGGTATTTATACAAAGTCATTGTCATCATTCCACTAGAACAATATTCAAAGCCCCCTATACATCCTCATTATAAATTTATATAAGTGCACTATTATGAAGTTTCATTTCACGTTAATCTAACAATAAGACAATAATTGCTGCTTGTACACTTGGCATCGCCGCAAAAGGGAAAGCCCCGAAAAGGGCACTGTTAGTATTAAACACCGAGGAAAAGTAATTGTTTAAGAGGTTTGCAATGTGTTGGCTGTCAGTCACTAGTGCACCGTCGCTGTTTGTTAAAGGTCCAACTCCACTTCTGATCGCCTTTCTGTTGTTTATGTAACTGAAGAAAGATTTCGGATATTTTTACAGTTGGCTGCAATATTTTTTTCATATCTACGCTTTGCCTAACATACTAATTTTTTTACTCGTCGCCTGGCATCATTATAAAGTCTAATGTTTTCGGGCGTGCTTTGTTCTTTCTTTAACCTGTAAAGCAATATTCTCTCCTTGACGGAGTGTTTAATTTCGCTATTAAACCGAGGTGGGCTTTTATTAGTGTTAATTCGCTTCTCGCACAAGGAGACGAATGCGTTCTGAGTGAGTAAATTATTTTTAAAGCATAGCCAGGCTTCCTCTACATTACCGTCATCTGATAGTTGTATTTCTGTTAGTTTTTGTCGGATTTCTACGAAGTTAGCTCTTTTGAAATTGGGCACCTTTACTTTATTTTCAGTCACTGATGTTTGAGCTCTAATGTCGACGCGCACTAATTTATGATCGCAAGAACCGAGGTGTTCTCCTACCGTGACATTACTGACTAGGTTATCTTGGGTCGTTATAACAAGGTCGAATATGTTATTTTGGCTTAGATAATTTTCTTCTAGAAATTCGATCATTCTATGTGACTCGCCTTCTATACCTGACAGTGTCGCCCAGTCGATATGGGAGAGGTTAAAGTCTGCTAATATCAGTGAGTCGTTGTTATTAAGTAACTGTCTTAAAACGCTGTACATTGCAAGGTCGTCATCGAATGATTGCCCAGGAGGCCTGTAGGTGACAGATATATTTAAATTGGCTTTTGCAATGTTTACTCGCACGCACAAATGTTCAACGTTACTGTTTCTTGGTGTTTTGTCAGTGGGTTGCAAATAGCTTTTGACAAAAAGGGCGACACCACCGCCTCTACGGTTTACACGATCTTTGTTGAAGAGTCTGTAGCCATCTATGTTGTATTCGGAACTTAAATCAATATTTGTGGTGTCTATAAATGTTTCGGTTATAGCAATTATGTCAAAATTTTCTGTTAGAGCAAGACATCTCAGTTCATCAAATTTGTTTCTTAGGCTACGCGCATTGAAACTAAGGCCGGTATTATGACACTTTCGCTTCTCACATCAACTATTTATAATGGTCAAAGAGGGGGTCGGTCGGGTTCTAATGTGTTTCTTTGGGTTCACTGTAGAAAAGAAGGGTCACACTCTCACCAGGGTCATAAAACTACTACTGGAAATGCCTACAACTCTTACGAAAGCCTTGTCAAATTTGTGTTCTTGGCTGACGAAATGTTTTATAATACGACCCTAAGGATTTTTAAGTTATCTAGAGGCTTCGTAATAGAGATGGTGGTACTTGCGGGATCACGGTTACGGGTTTGTTGCGATGCTTGGCGTCTGTTTACACGGGCGGGGTGGAGGGAGAGAAAGGGGAAGAAGGAAAGGGAGAGAGAGAGAGAGAGGAAGAAGGAAGTGAAGGGGAAAAATGAAGGAAGAGGGGGAGATAGATGATAAAGGAGGAGAGAGAGAGAGAGAGAGAGAGAGAGAGAGAGAGAGAGAGAGTATAGGGGAGAAATGAAGGAAGAAAGAGGGGGAGATAGATGATAGAGGAGAGAGTACAGGGGAGAAATGAAGGAAGAAAGGCGGAGATAAATGATAAAGAAGGAGAGAGACAGAGACACAGAGAGAGAGAGAGAGAGTGTATAGGGGAGAAATGAAGGAAGAAAGAGGGGGAGATAGATGATGAGAGAGAGAGAGAGAGAGAGAGAGAGAGAGAGAGAGAGAGAGAGAGAGAGAGAGAATGAGAATAAGGGAGCTAGGGAGAGAGAGAGAAAGAGAGAGAGAGGGGGCAAAGTGTAGATAGGTAACAGTTTCCCGTGTCATATGGAATCCCTTCTATCGCCTGTGTCTTGTCCCACACACCCAGGCGCTGCCGTGACGGAGACCTGACTCGTGGGGCACCGCCTGTGTCTTGTCCCACACACCCAGGCGCTGCCGTGACGGAGACCTGACTCGTGGGGCACCGCCTGTGTCTTGTCCCACACACCCAGGCGCTGCCGTGACGGAGGCCTGACTCGTGGGGCACCGCCTGTGTCTTGTCCCACACACCCAGGCGCTGCCGTGACGGAGACCTGACTCGTGGGGCACCGCCTGTGTCTTGTCCCACATACCCAGGAACAGAGGCCTGACACATTGGGCGCCCGCGCTGATAACGACCAAGACTGGAGACCGGACCAGGAGTGGGAGACATCACGAAGAGTCACACGAAGATAGATAGGACAATTTAGGTCAAGGAATGCTGTATAAAGGACATAAGGAGTGTGTCACTTTAATAGCGGCGATGATATTGTGCTTGGTTCAGTGTGTTAGTGAGGATGGGCTATCACTGGTTAGCTGGTGTTGGTAGAGCGAGGCACCACCACAGTATAATATATCAAGTTACTTATATTACAGCAACACTTACAAATTAACTCGTCCCTTTCCCTTCAAGCAACAGTTCTAACACCTTTAATTTAATGATTGAATGTTTCCTTGAAATGCCAGAATTTTCTCTTTTCTCCACTCCCACACGATCTCAGCGTGTAACGAAACACACGAGGAATTAATCCAGACAAGGAAAGGTTTTACCGGCGCCGGGGATCAAACCCGCGACCAGTGTAACGGGAGAGGCACTCCTTTACCAGTCGGCCAAAGAGGTATCCACCCCTGGCTAAGTGAGTTATGGAAGGCAAGTCAGCATTACATCCTTCCTTCTTTTTTCATTTCCTTGTTTTCTTTTTGACCCATTTGCTCTGATTCTTCGTTTTTCTTCAGTTTTCTCTCTCAACCATTCTCTCTCCTCCTCCTCCTCTCTGTCTATCTTCATCCTTTCCTTCCTTTTAATAAGTCTTAAGTTATCTTTTACTTGACATTCTTTCTGGTCAAATCTTGCATCTCGTTTTCCTTTTGTCCATTCTCTCTCCTCCTCCTCCTCCTCCTCTCTGTCTATCTTCATCCTTTCCTTCCTTTTAATAAGTCTTAAGTTATCTTTTACTTGACATTCTTTCTGGTGGTCAAATCTTGCATCTCGTTTTCCTTTTGTCCATTCGCTCTCCTCCTCCTCCTCCTCCTCTCTGTCTTTCTTCATCCTTTCCTTCCTTTTAATAAGTCTTAAGTTATCTTTTACTTGACATTCTTTCTGGTGGTCAAATCTTGCATCTCTTTTTCCTTTTGTCCATTCTCTCTCCTCCTCCTCCTCCTCCTCCTCTTCCTCCTCTCTGTCTATCTTCATCCTTTCCTTCCTTTTAATAAGTCTTAAGTTATCTTTTACTTGACATTCTTTCTGGTGGTCAAATCTTGCATCTCGTTTTCCTTTTGTCCATTCTCTCTCCTCCTCCTCCTCCTCTCTGTCTTTCTTCATCCTTTCCTTCCTTTTAATAAGTCTTAAGTTATCTTTTACTTGACATTCTTTCTGGTGGTCAAATCTTGCATCTCGTTTTCCTTTTGTCCATTCTCTCTCCTCCTCCTCCTTCTCCTCCTCTCTGTTTTTCTTCATCCTTTCCTTCCTTTTAATAAGTCTTAAGTTATCTTTTACTTGACATTCTTTCTGGTCAAATCTTGCATCTCGTTTTCCTTTTGTCCATTCTCTCTCCTCCTCCTCCTCCTCCTCTCTGTCTTTCTTCATCCTTTCCTTCCTTTTAATAAGTCTTAAGTTATCTTTTACTTGACATTCTTTCTGGTGGTCAAATCTTTCATCTCGTTTTCCTTTTGTCCATTCTCTCTCCTCCTCCTCCTCCTCTCTGTCTTTCTTCATCCCTTCCTTCCTTTTAATGAGTCCAAGTTATCTTTTGCTTAATTAACGTTTATAATTCTTTCTGGTGGTCAAATCTTGCATCTCATTTTCCAATCGTACATTCTCTCTCCTCCTCCTCCTGCTGCTCATAATCCAGTTCCTTCTATTCTCCTTTCTCCTTTATTCCTTTTTCACTTTTCCTCCTTCTCATTTCCATTCCCCTTCCCCGACTTTCCTCCATTCTTTCCTCCTCTATTCTTCCTTCATCTCCTCTTCCTCCAATTCTTTCTATATCCGTTTCTCCTTCTTCTCCTTTCACTCCTCCTCCTCCTCCTCTCTGTCTATCTTCATCCCTTCCTTCCTTTTAATAAGTCCAAGTTATCTTTTGCGTGACATTCTTTCTAATGGTCAAATCTTACATCTCATTTCCTTTCGTTCATTCTCTCTCCTCCTCCTCCTCTGTCTATCTTCATCCCTTCCTTCCTTTTAATAAGTCCAAGTTATCTTTTGCTTGAGGTTCTTTCTAATGTGTTTGTGGTGCCCGGCTCTGGTCATCAGTTTGTTTCGTCGCTGTATAATTGTCAGTCCTAGTTAGTTTTGTCACTATAATTGTCAGTCCTAGTTAGTTTTGTCACTGTATAATTGTCAGTCCTAGTTTGTTTTGTCACTGTATAATTGTCAGTCCTAGTTTGTTTTGTCACTGTATAATTGTCAGTCCTAGTTTGTTTTGTCACTGTATAATTGTCAGTCCTAGTTTGTTTTGTCACTGTATAATTGTCAGTCCTAGTTTGTTTTGTCACTGTATAATTGTCAGTCCTAGTTAGTTTTGTCACTGTATAATTGTCAGTCCTAGTTTGTTTAGTCCATTGTTTTGTCACTGTATAATTGTCAGTCCTAGTTTGTTTTGTCACTGTATAATTGTCAGTCCTAGTTTGTTTTGTCACTGTATAATTGTCAGTCCTAGTTTGTTTTGTCACTGTATAATTGTCAGTCCTAGTTAGTTTTGTCACTGTATAATTGTCAGTCCTAGTTTGTTTTGTCACTGTATAATTGTCAGTCCTAGTTTGTTTTGTCACTGTATAATTGTCAGTCCCAGCCAGGCGCCTCTTCCATGTAAAGATATCGGCAGCTTCAAGCCTTGCCGATATCTCAATCCGTACATGAATGTGAATTAACCGAAATTCTAGTTAATGTCTGC
Organism: Eriocheir sinensis; assembly: GCF_024679095.1. NCBI lineage: Eukaryota > Metazoa > Arthropoda > Malacostraca > Decapoda > Varunidae > Eriocheir > Eriocheir sinensis. The sequence continues at coordinate 13,488,932 of NC_066552.1, forward strand.
ATGGTGCTCTCTCTCATAATGCTGCTTTAAATTTTCAATCTCACTCACAATCCGGGGTTAGTAATATATTTTGTTGCCATGAGTTAACTCCCCGTGATGGCCAGTTTCATGCACTATACAAAAGTAATTTTACTTTCGCATAGCTATAATTCTGCACCCATGTCTAAGCGCCAATTTCACAGTTCTCCATGACGGGTTAGTAAGCTCCCAAACCAGTACCAGAGCCTTCAAAATTTCCCTGTATAGTGTCTGGTGTTTATATTCAAGTTCACAAATTTGACGAAACTATACAGGAAAGGTTTTATATATTCATGATATGAAGGAAAGGGAAGAGAAGGAGATGAGATTGAGAGACGAGTGAGCCGAGATCCTGCTTATATTCAAGTTCACAAATTTGACGAGACTACAGGAAAAGCTCTGTGTTTATGATATGAAGGAAAGGGAAGAGAAGGGAGATGAGATTGAGAGATGAGATCCTGTTTATAATCAAGTTCACAAATTTGACAAAACTATTCAGGAAAGGTCTTGTGTGTTTATGCTACGAAGGAAAGGGAAGAGAAGGGAGATGAGTGAGCTGAGATCCTGTTTATATTCAAGTCCACAAATTTGATGACACAATACAGGAAAAGCTCTGTGTATTTAGTGTGTCATCGAAGACCGCGCCATTTTGAACAGTATGGGATTCTATAGCTTGGTTCAGGAGTGTTACAAAGATTGTGATGGACTGTGGAAGCGGCCCTTAATGTTCCCTTTTCTAATATGCCTCTCTGTTTTTGCAGGATGCCGCGGACGGACCATGCAGAGGACTCATCGCGACGACACCAACGGTTTGGTTAAGTGGGTTCTCTTGTGTGTGCGTCTGTGTGTGAATGGCAGGCCTGTCGTATGATTGTGTGTGTGTGTGCGTTGGCGTTATGCCTTCGCACTATTATTTTGTTAGGATGTATTTTTGTGTGTGAACTTTTTGCACGTAATCTTTTTTTATACCCATAGCTAGCGTTTGTTTGTGTAGCAGTGTTCCGGGAGATGGACGCCAGGGGACATGGGCTTGGGGAGGCGCACATGACCTCCTCTGTCCGTGATCTCTTCAGCTGGGGAGACCGGTAAGCATTTTGATATAGTTGTGTGGATAATGGATATTGTTTTTTACAGCTAAAGAAACCACTCTAGGGCAACCAGAAAATAGGTTTAGAAAAATGCTGTTAACCCCTTCCCGGCGGCAGGGTAGACGTATGTTTTACCCCCCCAAAAAATAGTCTGTATAGACGCTGTTGATGTTCATCTGTAGTGCGGCCTGATGAACGAGCCTCCCATACCCACTTAGCCAGTGGGGTACCTCTTTGGCCGACTCGGTAAGGAGTGGCTCTCCCGTCACGCTGGTCGTGGGTTCAATCCCAGGCAGCCGGGGAATACCCTCTCCTTGTCTTGATTAATTTCTTGTGTGTTTCGATACACGCAGAGGCCGTGTTGGGAAATAGAAAAAGAGAAAATAAAAGCCCGGGGCATTACATATGTACTACCTCAGAAAAATAGTCTCTATAGACGGTGTCGATTTTCATCCATACGTGTATATATAGATTCCCCACAAGTGGGCATTCCAGATTGACGTCTATACAGTCACCCCTCAAATAGTACGGTTTCCAATAGCTCGGTTTCGGTTTTATACGGATTGTCATAGAAGATCTTTTAGAGGGCCGACTGTATATAGACCATGCTACTCTCTAATGTGGGCAAATGAGAGCAAACGTCTATATACAGACTCGCTGACAAAGTCCCAATTTCCAAACTTCTCTATATAGATCCTCTGCCGGGAAGGGGTTAATCACTGCTCCTTCAGAGGCAAAAGTTATGAGCTGCCAAAAGGGAGGTCAGTTTCGGGAGGAGAGGTGTCTCGATACGTCATTCCTCTTGAGAGAATTAAAGTCAAAGGCAGGAGGAAATATAGACAAAGGAAGGCTGCTCCAGAGTTTACCAGTGTAAGGGATGAAAGAATGAAGATACTGGTTAACTCTTGCATAATGGGTTTGGACAGCACAGGGATGAAAGAATGAAGGTGCTGGTTAACTCTTGCATAATGGGTTTGGACAGTATAGGGATGAAAGAATGAAGATGCTGGTTAACTCTTGCATAACGGGTTTGGACAGCACAGGGATAAAAGAATGGAGATGCTGGTTAACTCTTGCATAATGGGTTTGGACAGCACAGGGATGAAAGAATGAAGATGCTGGTTAACTCTTGCATAAGGGGTTTGGACAGTATAGGGTATATGTAAGAATAGTATTTGTATATGTGAAATTTTTTTTAAAGGAGTATATAATGTTAGGAATTGCAAAAATTAATATATGCTTAATAGGAGAGATCAGTGATGATTTGACCATTTTTTAGTTTAAGAAAAATTCAATTATGTACATGAGAGATAGAGATGGAATTTATACTTTCTTAAACATACTTAAAACTACTTATCCTCCCTAATTTCTATCTTTCCCGTACTTAATTAAATTTTGGCATTACAATTTTGTTGACCTTAACTGGTGGTGGTGGTAGCAGCGGGGGTCATGTTTCTTAATGGTCCCTCCAAGCGAGAAAAATCACCCCGCACACAAACCATTTCATAATATATATGAAAGCATTTGTGATCAGTTTAGGTATAATCTATTTTGGGCAGTTTAGGTATAATCTATTTTGGGGAGTTTAAATCATGGCACAAATTTGGCCCGTCGCTGCTACACGGTAAAGCCACAAATTTGGCCCGTCGCTGCTACACGGTAAAGCCACAAATTTGCCCCGTCGCTGCTACACGGTAAAGCCACAAATTTGCCCCGTCGCTGCTACACGGTAAAGCCACAAATTTGCCCCGTCGCTGCTACACGGTAAAGCCACAAATTTGGCCCGTCGCTGCTACACGGCAAAGCCACAAATTATAGCCGGGAGCATTCTGGACCATCTAGAAAAGCATAATTTAATTCATGATTCACTGCATGAGCTCACAAAGGATAGGTCTTGCCTTGCCTTACTAACCTGTTGTCCTTCTACACTAAAGTAATCGAGGCAGTTGACCGAGATGAAAACTATGACATATTGTATCTAGATTTCAGTAAAGCGTTCGGCAAAGTTCCCCATCACCGGCTATTACTAAAATTACAGGCTCACGGCGTAGCTGGTAAAGTTTTGAACTGGATCAGGGCGTGGCTTAGTGGTAGGAAGCAGAGAGTTCGAATCAATGGTAGGAAATCTGAATGGGGCAGTGTTACGAGTGGAGTCCCTCAGGGGTCGGTGCTGGGTCCTCTGCTTTTTATTATTTACATCAATGACTTGGACACTGGAATTAGTAGTGATGTCAACAAGTTTGCTGATGACACCAAGATCGGTAGAGTAATCTAATCAGACAGGGACGCTAGCGTTCTCCAGGATGAGCTTGACAGACTATGTGATTGGGCGGGGAAGTGGCAGATGGAATTCAATGTCGGGAAGTGTAGCATTTTGAGTGTAGGCTGGAATAACCCCTCACACAATTACTCCTTAAATGGCACTCCTCTAAGCAGGTCTGGACGTGAGAGAGACTTAGGAGTCCTAGTGAGCGCTGACCTCCGTCCTAGGGCTCAATGCATTCAGACCAAAAATCGTGCCAACAGAGTACTTGGTTTCATCTCAAGGATCGTGAGCAACAGGAGCGCTGAAGTCATCCTCAAACTTTACTTAGCAGTAGTTAGACCTCATCTCGATTATGCAGTTCAGTTCTGGTCCCCCTACTATAGAATGGATATCAAGGTGTTAGAATCTGTACAGAGGAGGATGACAAAGATGATTCAGGGGGTGAGAAACTCGCCTTATGAAGACAGGCTGAAGCAGTTAAATCTACACTCTCTAGAAAGGCGAAGGTTGCGAGGAGACTTTATCGAAGTCTATAAATGGATGAAGGGATTTAATAAAAGGGATGTCAATAAGATTTTGATAGTAAAAGAGCCAGGTAGGACGCGTGGCAATGGTTTAAAGTTAGACAAATTCAGATTCAACAAAGACATAGGCAAGAATTGGTTTACTAACAGAGTGGTGGATGAGTGGAACAGGCTTGGGGGCCATGTTGTGGGTGCCAATACCATAGATACATTCAAGAAGAGGTTAGATAAAGCCATGGCCTTGTATAGCCTAACCAGCCTATTTTTGGGGGGTTTAAATATCAAGGCACAAACTTGACCCATCGCTGTTACACTGTAAAGCCACAAACTTGACCCATTGCTGCTACACGGTAAAGCCACAAACTTGACCCATTGCTGCTACACTGTAAAGCCACAAACTTGACCCATTGCTGCTACACTGTAAAGCCACAAACTTGACCCATTGCTGCTACACTGTAAAGCCACAAACTTGACCCATTGCTGCTACACTGTAAAGCCACAAACTTGACCCATTGCTGCTACACTGTAAAGCCACAAACTTGACCCATTGCTGCTACACTGTAAAGCCACAAACTTGACCCATTGCTGCTACACGGTAAAGCCACAAACTTGACCCATTGCTGCTACACTGTAAAGCCACAAACTTGACCCATTGCTGCTACACTGTAAAGCCACAAACTTGACCCATTGCTGCTACACGGTAAAGCCACAAACTTGACCCATTGTTGCTACACGGTAAAGCCACAAACTTGACCCATTGCTGCTACACGGTAAAGCCACAAACTTGACCCATTGCTGCTACACGGTAAAGCCACAAACTTGACCCATCGCTGCTGCCGGGTTAATGGAGCAGCCACCTGTGTCTGAGCCAAGATGTCTGGATGTCTCCGCTGCTGCCTCTCCACATGTCTGAGTCTCCCTGTACTTCCAGCGTGTTGTCCCAGCTGGAGAGACACGTCGATGGAGGCGGTTGCGTGTGTCGTCCCTTGCCTGTATCCTCTGGCGTCCAGGTAAACAATGATAATGATTTTGATAATACCAATAATAGTAATGAATATAACAATACCAATAATAGTAATGAATATAACAATACCAATAATAGTAATGAATATAACAATACCAATAATAGTAATGAAATGATAGTCTGTCAAATAACGAGATCATTAAATACTGTTGCTCTTGTATAATTTTCATAGTGTGTCTAATTCTCTGTCACTGTCTCCTGGGTTGTGTCTAAGTCGGTCTTGTTCTTTCAGAGGCGCGTAAGTGGAGAGCATCGGCGCAGCGCGGGAGCAGCACGTCAGGGTGTAGGGTGTTTGTTTAGCTGGTGTAGGGAGCTTAGGGTGTTAGGGTGTTAGGTGTAACACCGGTTGGCTCTTTCACAGAACGGGTGTAATTCCGTTCTGCGTTTGAGTCTTCCACCTTCAGGCGGTCTCCCTCCGAGATGTCTGAAGTTTTTTTGTCGGTTTTCTCCGTAGGAGGAAGCCGACTCTAGCTACTCTGGCCTCTCTTCCGGGGGTCAGAGCGGTCGGGCTCTGCTTGGCCAGGCGTTAGTCTTTCGCGTTGTCTCCGCCGACGTTTTGCCAGACTCTTCCGTAAGGTTGAGCCTGGCTTTTTTATTAGGTGGATCAGGCTGCCTTCTTCCAAGGAGTCTGATGGGAGTGGAGTCTTTTTTTTGGTGTATGTCTGTGGGTGCTCAGTGGGTAAGGGCGGGTGGGGTAGAATGGTTGGTGGGCTGGAAGTGGGTTGGGGGATGAACCTTCTGGGATTTGGGTTGTGTCGAGCCTTACCGCCTGGTGTGTTGGGTAACCTTCACGCCAGGGGGGGGGTGCCAAGACCATATCCATTTCCTGGGGCAGGGCGATTCCCCTTTCCCATGCTAACTGGCCCTCCTCCGTCTGCCTCCCCAAACCCCCGCTGAGTGCTTGTGTGTGTTATTTTTATTTAGGATGTCTTTTTTTTGTATGCCTTTTTCCCGTGTGTTTATACCCAATAGCTAGCGTGTGTGTGTGTGTGGCAGTCCGGAGGCGCGAGGCAGCGAGGACATCACATCACGTCACTACGGTATATCCACGGTATTTGGTTTAGTGTGTGCTGTGTGTGTTTGTGTGTGTGATGGCAGGCCTGCCGTGTGTTTGACCTTTTGCTGTGTGTTGCTGTGTGACTGCTAGGATTTCATTTCTATGCATGTTTTTTTTCCCCATAACCCCCTTCCTCCCTAGCTCTTTAGCTGTTGTCCCTGGCGAGGCGCTGGGTGGATGCTGCCGGGCGATCAACGGCGGTGGCGGTGTGCAACGCGGGAGCTGCTGAGGTTTGGGTAGCACTACGGTGCAGGTTATGTAGGGTGTGTGAGTTTTTTTTTTGTGTGAGTGTCTTTTTTTTGTGTGGGGTGTTAGCTAATCACTGTGTCAGGAAGGCATGGGCGTGGCCGTCTGTCCATCAGGCCGACGGGCGGGTGTGCCACCTGGCAGTCAGGCTAGCAGGTGACAGGCAAGCTATCTGGTGGTCAGGCTGTCAGTCGGGCCATCAGATAGGTAGGCAGGCCACCTTGCGGTCGGGTTGTCGGGCGGGCACCCCACCCTCGGTCAGGTAGGCAGGCAGCAGCGTCTATGCTGAGCCGTGCGGCTGCACGAACGACGCCGGAACCCGTGCGCTACGTTCCGCCGCACTGACGCTCGTCGTACCTCTGCTCGCACGCTTGGGCGGGTGGGGGCGGCGGATGGGCGGACGGGGGCGTCACGTGGGAACGGCGGACGGGTGGTCGGGCGGTTAGGGAGTCGGAGCAACGCTTGAAAGACGCGCAGATAGATGTCAGATTCTCCCGTAGGGAGGTCTGGCAAGGTGATAGTTTAGGCGGCGGAGTTGTACGCGGGCCAGTCTGTGTTACAGCTTTGCCGCCAGGGTAGCTCCTTCCGAGCTGCCCAAACTGAGGACCAGTTTTCCTCACAGGAGGAGGCTGGTGGGGCCTAGGGTGTTAGGGGTACAACGGTTGGCTCTTTCACAGAACGGGTGTGTTCCGTTCTGCGTTTGAGTCCGCCTTTGGGCGTCTCCCTCTGAGATGTCGGTTAGGATTTCTTTTTTTTATATGTCCATGTGTGTAACTGTTGCCTTTTAGCCTGTTGTGTTCCTGAGCAGCAAGAAGAGGCGGCTGTGGTGACCCGCCCGATGCGGAAGGCTTCTGGGCCCTGTCGGCGGGGGCGCACCTCTCTGGCTGACTGGTTGAGGGAGGGCTTCTCGTCTGGCCGGCTGCAAGTTCAGTCCCAGGATTGAACCCATGGCTTGCCAGATGGAGGGCTGCTCCTTTGACCAGGTGGCCGGGGAGGTGCCCCCTCGCTGGGCGGGGTCTGGGGGCCCTCCGTCTTGGGGAGGTCGCTGCAGCAGGAGGAGGTAACTACTGCTGGTTTTGTAAGGCATTGTGGTTGAGAGCACCTTGCAGCTGTAATGCGAATTTCGTTCCGTAATAAACAATGTACCACCATGCTGCCTGTCCTTCCTCCCTCCCAGCACTGTGTATGTCTGTGCGTGTGTGTTGGTTAATTCTCCCTCACAGCACTGTGCGTACGTCTGTGTGTGTGTGTTGCTCTGTCTCTGTCTCTCTCTCTCTCTATCTCTCAATCTCTCTGTGTCTCTCTCTCTCTCTCTCTCTCTCAATCTCTCTCTCTCTCTCTCTCTCTCTCTCTCTCTCTCTAGTTAGTTAAGAACAGGTAACGTTTGCCGTGAAAAACTACAGTATACATAAGACTCTACAATATACAGAAGACTCTACAGTATACAGAAGACTCCTCAATATACATCCCAACTCTCCACGGCCGTTGCTGCTCCACCCGGGCATTACCACATCCACCCGGGTCCACAAGAAACCTCCACGGCCGAGCTTCAACCACAGAACACACCGCTACCGTTGATGAGGCTCCACGCCCCGGACCACAGCCATGTTAGCCTCGAAAATAGTCCTCGGCACACTTATTCTGAGACGTCCTCGTGAGTGAGTGTCCTAATTACCTTCATGGATGATGTCGCAGGTATCCAGTGGTTCAGGTGTGACGTCAGATATTTTTGTTATTGTGTCGTAATTATCCAGTGATTATTTCAAGAGTCCCTGAATGTTCATCTCACACAGTTTGTCTTTGAGTAAAAACACTGATTAATATCCATGATCGGTTAGGTTACGAACTCTGGATTTCGGACTGGAGAGCTACACAACACCGGTCCTCCGCTGAGTGGTTGATTGCCTGGTCTACCGGCCCCTGGAGGAGTGGTCGATTGCCTGGTCTATCGTGGATGTGAGCGGTTGATTGCCTGGTCTACCCCTGGATGACGTGGCTGTTCCTATGCAGGGGAGGACTCACACATGTGATAAGGTAAGGTTTTAATGGCTGGGTTCACAAGAGGCGTAGAGATCATGATAGATGACATTTTGCTGGCACATAGAAGAGGAACATGACCATAGATTAACCCGGTACCAGTGATGGGCCAAATTTGTGGCTTTACCGTGTAGCGGTGACGGGCCAAATTTGTGGCTTTACTGTGTAGCAGTGATGGGCCAAATTTGTGGCTTTACCGTGTAGCAGCGACGGGCCAGATTTTTGCCATGATATAAACCCCCCAAAAATAGATGATACATAAACTGATCACAAATGCTTTGAGATATATTATGAAGAGGTTCTTTGGCATGATCACAGAACCACTGCATATGTGTTCTGCTGGAGGAAGACACGGCTGACTCTTGTTGGGAGGAGATGTAGCATGAAGGGTTCTAGGAGCGGCGAGATATCCTTGTGGTCGGGGCACCTGTTCATTATGAGGAAAGTACCGTACCTGTCTTACTTTGTGTAGATGCTTCAGGCTTTGCACCATAGGCCTGTATAATGCAAGAATGTCACCCTGTAGCTATCCCATCTTCATATATGCCGATGTGCGGAATCAAATTTATTATTATTATTATTATGCAGTGAGGTCATTGACAGAATCTGAAAAAACTCTGCCCTGATGGAGAGTTAGTTGCTATAGTGTTTGGGGTCGAGAGATTCCATTCCCAGCTGTTTTATCTAGGTTTTATCTAGGTCTGCCAACTGGTCTCCTTTCCTCTACCTTCATTCTACTCTGTCTTCCGGCCAATGCCCATCAATGCCAAGGCTTCCTGTATACACCTCAATGTTTTCCTAGGTCTGCCAACTGGTCTCCTTCCTTCTACCTACAATCTCTTTCCTTCCCTTCCCTTTTCTTCCTTTCCTTTTCCCAGCACTGTGTCCTCCCCTGCTCTCTTTACATGTTCAAACCATCGGAGTCTTTCCCTTCTGAGCACTGTTTTCTACCTCCAACCTCTCCACAACTCCCAGCACTGTGTCCTCCCCTGCTCTCTTTATATGTTCAAACCATTGGAGTCTTTCCCTTCTGAGCACTGTTTCCTACCTCCAACCTCTCCACAACTCCCAGCACTGTGTCCTCCCCTGCTCTCTTTACATGTCCAAACCATCAGAGTCTTTCCCTTCTGAGCACTGTTTCCTACCTCCAACCTCTCCACAACTCCCAGCACTGTGTCCTCCCCTGCTCTCTTTACATGTCCAAACCATCAGAGTCTTTCCCTTCTGAGCACTGTTTCCTACCTCCAATCTCTCCCAGCACTGTGTCCTCCCCTGCTCTCTTCACATGTCCAAACCATCAGAGTCTTTCCCTTCTGAGCACTGTTTCCTACCTCCAACCTCTCCCAGCACTGTGTCATTAGTGTCTTTCCTTCTAAGCACTGTTAGCACTGTGTCCCCTGATCTCTGTACATGTCCCAACCATCAGAGTATTTCCCTTCTGAGCACTGTTTCCTACCTCCAATCTCTCCCAGCACTGTGTCCTCCCCTGCTCTCTTTACATGTCCAAACCATCAGAGTCTTTCCCTTCTGAGCACTGTTTCCAACCTCCAATCTCTCCCAGCACTGTGTCCTCCCCTGCTCTCTTTACATGTCCAAACCATCAGAGTCTTTCCCTTCTGAGCACTGTTTCCTACCTCCAATCTCTCCCAGCACTGTGTCCTCCCCTGCTCTCTTTACATGTCCAAACCATTAGTGTCTTTCCCTTCTAAGCACTGTTTCTTACCTCCTACCTCTCCCAGCACTGTGTCCTCCCCTGCTTTCTTCACATGTCCAAACCATCGGAGTCTTTCCCTTCTGAGCACTGTTGTCTACCTCCAACCTCTCCCAGCACTGTGTCCTCCCCTGCTCTCTTTACATGTCTAAACCATCGGAGTCTTTCCCTTCTGAGCACTGTTTCCTACCTCCAACCTCTCCCAGCACTGTGTCCTCCCCTGCTCTCTTTACATGTCCAAACCATCAGAGTCTTTCCCTTCTGAGCACTGTTTCCTACCTCCAATCTCTCCCAGCACTGTGTCCTCCCCTGCTCTCTTTACATGTCCAAACCATCAGAGTCTTTCCCTTCTGAGCACTGTTTCCTACCTCCAACCTCTCCCAGCACTGTGTCCTCCCCTGCTCTCTTTACATGTCCAAACCATCGGAGTCTTTCCCTTCTGAGCACTGTTTCCTACCTCCAATCTCTCCCAGCACTGTGTCCTCCCCTGCTCTCTTTACATGTCCAAACCATCGGAGTCTTTCCCTTCTGAGCACTGTTTCCAATCTCTCCCAGCACTGTGTCCTCCCCTGCTCTCTTTACATGTCCAAACCATCAGAGTCTTTCCCTTCTGAGCACTGTTTCCTACCTCCAATCTCTCCAACACTCCCAGCACTGTATCCTCCCCTGCTCTCTTTACATGTCCCTGCCAAATATTCCCCTCTCCCTGCCAAATTGCACGCTCTCTCCCTGCCTCTATCCCTGCCAAATCACACACTCTCTGCCTGTGTCCCTGTCATATCTCTCCCTCTCTCCCTGCCTGTCCCTGTCAAATCTCTCCCTCCCTGCCAAATCTACCCTTCCCTCCTTACCTAACCAACCTTACCCTAGCCTAAGCTACCCTAATCTAACCCCTCTCTCTCTCTCCCCATCAGGTCGGCAAGCCCGTCCATGGTGAAGAAGCCTTGCCCTACCCGCGCTGAGGTGACCCGTGTGGGCAACGCTACCATGGACAGAGGCTGTGGCTGAATGGATAGTGTGACGGCGCCGCGTTCAGGACGATGCGAGTTCAATCCCCGCCCGGTGCCACCAAGCTGGGATTTTTCAGCCGCTGCCGAGTGGCTTAAAACTACCCACATGCTGTCCTGAAGACCACCTATCAACCCGGACTCTAGATTCTAGGATTAAAGATGAGCTCCGGGAGGGCAGCATGAGCCAATGCAAGATGGCGCCACTATAAAAACTCGCCTGCGCCAGAACGGGCTGGGCCATACCATCAGGCCCCTCCAAAACAAGCCTACTGGTGCCCAGGGAGAGACTGCCCAGGGAGAGACTGCCCAGGGAGAGACTGCCCAGGGAGAGGCTGCCCAGGGAGAGGCTGCCCAGGGAGAGACTGCCCAGGGAGAGACTGCCCAGGGAGAGACTGCCCAGGGAGAGACTGCCCAGGGAGAGACAGCCCAGGGAGAGACAGCCCAGGGAGAGACAGCCCAGGGAGAGACAGCCCAGGGAGAGACAGCCCAGGGAGAGACAGCCCAGGGAGAGACAGCCCAGGGAGAGACTGCCCAGGGAGAGACTGCCCAGGGAGAGACTGCAGGTAAATAGACAGTACTAATAGTTCATAATAATAATAATAGATGAAAATATTAGAGTTGTTTATTTTATTAATTTATTTATATATTTTTTTATTTATATTTTTTCATTCATTGCAATCATTTCTCTACAATCACACCCAGCCTCTCTCCCCCACCCCATAGGTCTCCCTGCCGACTGACCCTGCCCCCACACCACAGCCATCGCACCGTCGGAAGCTTCATTCAAGGCCACAGCATCAGCAATCACAGTCCACTCCACCCACCTGGTCTCCAAGCTACGGTCCCTCCCTCAATCGGTCTCCAAGCTAGTGACCCTTCCTCGATCACTCTCCTCAAATCGTAGGTTCGTGTGCCTGGTGGTGGTTTCTAAGGAGGTCTCTCGGTCTCTAGTCGTAAAGTAAACGTTCCTCTGTATCTGTGGTCTCGGAACCGGTCTCCGTGTGCTGTTAAGAGAGATATGATGGTTTTAATGAGTGGTTTCTCCAATCCTAGGTTCGTGTGCCTGGTGGTGGCTTCTAAGGTGGTCTCTCAGTCTCTAGTTGTAAAGTAAACGTTCCTCTGTCTGTCTGTGGTCTCGGAATCAGTCTCTGTGCGCTGTTAAGAGAGATATGATGGTTTTAATGAGTGGTTTCTCCAATCCTAGGTTCGTGTGCCTGGTGGTGGTTTCTAAGGTGGTCTCTCGGTCTCTAGTCGTAAAGTAAAGGTTCCGCTGTCTGTCTGTGGTCTCGGAACCAGTCTCTGTGCGCTGTTAAGAGAGATATGATGGTTTTAATGAGTGATTCCTCTCCTCCCATCCTATAAGTTTGTGTGGTAGTAGTAGTAGTAGTAGTAGTAGTAAAGTCTGTGACCAAACTAATAATTAAAAGAAAAGAAAACCAATATCCGGCAAATCGAGGGTTGAGTGTATTATTACTAACTCATTTTATTATTAGCATTATTAATATCACTGCCTCTCTCCCTGTTGAATCTAACTCCTCTCCCTGCCTCTCTCCCTGTTGAATATATCTCTCTCTCCCTGCCTCTGTTCCTGTAGAATGTAGCTCTCTCCCTGCCAAATCTAGCTCTCTCTCTGCCTCTGTCCCTGTTGAATATCTCTCTCTCTCCCTGCCTCTGTCCTCTGTCTGTTGAGCTGGCTGTGTGGATCTACCACTGGCAGCAGAAACATGAAGCAGGAGCAGACACCCCTGCCGGCCTGTCAGCAACACTCCTGGCCACTGACCCGTCATGTTCCCCAACGTCATGGCAGCACTCACTGTCCTGGCATTGGAACGCCAGCACTCGTCGAGCGAGCAATTACTCTCCCCGCCTCTGAGCCACCTATAGACTGCCGAGTTGCTCGCTCGGCTCAGCTACGGGCTACTACTGGGCGCCTGCCCGGAGGGCCCGTGCCTCCATCGCTGCTCGACGATTGTTACCCGTGTCTGTGGCGATGGCGGAGACTTCCCCCACCCCCGTCATGAGTTAAGTGCTCGTCCCCTCTTACAGGGCCGCCTTTTGCCCAAAGGCCCTGTCCCCTATTAAGGGGTAAATCTTTTACTACTACTGTCCTGGCTGTCACCCATCACAACATGAGTGTGAGAGGTCTGTCTCAACGGTGCGTCGCCTCAAGACTTCAGGGTTGGCAATGATTAAATCAAAGTGATTTAATCATATTAAATCATTGATTTTTTACTAAAAACAATTATTTTTTATATTAATTTTTTTCATTTTTTTTTTTTTAAGTATTCCATAAGTTAAACGATGTGCTCCAATGATGGTAAAGTAAAACAACCTATTCATGTGCAATGATTCATTTATTCTCTTCAATGCAGTATACACACACACACAAAAAAAAAAAAAAACTACATTATTATAAATTTATAAATAGGAACTGACAACTGAGATGAATTAATCCTTGAAATATGAGTGAGTAGTAAAGTATATAGGCCTATCCTGGAGAAGAGATATCATTTCTATGTTGCCTAATCTACGTAGCTATCAATGTAATACAAATGGCAAATATTTATGTAAATTAAGGAGATAGAATTTAAGATGTGTGATTCCTGATTGCTGAATTTAAGTGGCAGAAAATATCTGAAGGATTCTTTAATCTTTCTTTTTTACATCAAAGGACGCAGCTCAAGGGCAAGAAAAAGAGTAAAAAAAAGCCCACTACTCACTGTTCCTCATTTCTCTGTACAGTACCTCATGCTGTAATAAAGTTCTGTTTCTCTGGCTCTGTGTATTTTCTCTACCTCACAGTTCTTCCCTATATAGCTAGACCTACCTCGGAACTTTTTTATCCTCGGTCTTCATCAGCTGTTCCTCATTTCTCTGTACAGTACCTCATGCTGTAATAAAGTTCTGTTTCTCTGGCTCTGTGTATTTTCTCTACCTCACAGTTCTTCCCTATATAGCTAGACCTACCTCGGAACTTTTTAATCCTCAGTCTTCATCAGCTGTTCCTCATTTCTCTGTACAGTACCTCATGCTGTAATAAAGTTCTGTTTCTCTGGCTCTGTGTATTTTCTCTACCTCACAGTTCTTCCCTATATAGCTAGACCTACCTCAGAACTTTTTAATCCTCAGTCTTCATCAGCTGTTCCTCATCCCTCCTTACCTCACAGTATATATATAAGTTCCTGTGGTTTCCTTAGTTTTCATAATCTAAATTTTCTCTTTTTTGTTAATCTCTCGGTTTTTTTTCTTCTCCTTTTTCTATCTTTCAGTAACTTAATATACTGCCTATTTGGATTCTTCTTTTCTTCCTTTTCTGTCTAAATTTTCTCTTTTTTGTTAATCTCAGTTTCCTTTTGCTTCTCTTTTTTTTACATTTCAATAACTAATTCATTTACTGCCTATATATTTGGATTCCTCTTTTCTTCCTCTTCTGTCTAAATTTTATCTTTTTTTAATCATGTTCCTTTTTCATCTCCATTTTCTACCTTTCAATAACTAATTCTTCTTTTCTTCCTCTTCTGTCTAAATTTTATCTTTTTTTTAATCATGTTCCTTTTTCTTCTCCATTTTCTACCTTTCAATAACTAATTCTTCTTTTCTTCCTCTTCTGTCTAAATTTTATCTTTTTTGTTAATCTCTCGTTTCCTTTTTCCTCTCCTTTTTCTACCTTTCAATAACTAATTCTTCTTTTCTTCCTCTTCCTTTCTCGTCTCCTCCATCTTCCTTTCTATTATTATTTCAGTTTTCTCTCTCTCCCCTTTTTGTCTGTCACCCTTTTCTCTTTTTCCTTTTCTTCTCAGTAACTTTTTTTTATATTTTCCTTTCTTTTTTTCTCTTAATTTATCCCACAATTCTTAATTCCTCATTTCTCCTCCTCATATATTTTCCTTGTTAATCTTTTTTTATTTTCATTCACCAAGTGTTACTCATTTCTTTACCGATGATATATGTAAAGTTTCTCTCTCTCTCTCTCTAATCCTCTATCTCAGCTGTTCCTCATTTCTTTCGTAATTCTACCTCACAATATACAAATTCCTGTTTCTTTATATAGTTTCTCTGTAATAATTAATCTGTCCTTATACCTCACAGTTCATCATTTCTCTCTATCTCATAATTCTTGCCTTATGTCTGGTTCTCTGTCTCTCTTATCTCTGTGTTCTGTCTTTATCTCACAATTCATCATTTCTCTCTATCTAATAATTCTTGCCTCATATCTAGTTCTGTCTCTTATCTCTCTGTCTGTCTCATCATTTCTCTCTATCTCATAATTCTTGCCTCATATCTAGTTCTGTCTCTCTTATCTCTGTGTTCTGTCTTTATCTCACAATTCATCATTTCTCTCTATCTCATAATTCTTGCCTCATATCTAGTTCTGTCTCTCTTATCTCTGTGTTCTGTCTTTATCTCACAATTCATCATTTCTCTCTATCTAATAATTCTTGCCTCATATCTAGTTCTGTCTCTTATCTCTCTGTGTTCTGTCTTTATCTCACAATTCATCATTTCTCTCTATCTAATAATTCTTGCCTCATATCTAGTTCTGTCTCTCTTATCTCTGTGTTCTGTCTTTATCTCACAGTTCATTGATCATTTCTCTTTCTCTCATAATTCTTGTGAACTTGATATCACATTACATGCAATGAGAGAGAGAGAGAGAGAGAGAGAGAGAGAGAGAGAGAGAGAGAGAGAGAGAGAGAGAGATAATTTACATAGATTTACATAGAAAATCAGACCACACAGACCCCATGGTCGAGACTTGGTGGTCTGTCCTTAAACCTAAGTGATTTTACATTAATCAGAAGACTCCAAAACGTTGCATTTCTACTCTAGTTAATATTACGTTGAAGGAAGTGACGGTCGAGCTTATTTTTGAAGGAGAGAGAGAGAGAGAGAGAGAGAGGTGGGGCGTTGGGGGGAAGAATAGACTGTTTTGGGTACGGCAGTTTGTTAAGACAGGAAGACACGGAAAGGGAACTGCAAATAATAGAAGATAAACTTATGGAAAGAGGAAACAATTCTTTGGTCAGTAACGGTACTTGACTTTACGGTACTGGTATTATCGGTACTCAAGTTAGCTGTACCTGCCCATCCCTAGACTAAACCCGTTTTTTTCCTGTTTTTTTCTTTTTATTATTGTCCATGTGCTTATTCTTTTTTTTATGTTTGTCCTCTTGCTGGCGCGCTTTTTTGTTTTCCTTTATTATAGTGCAACTTTCTCTCTCTCTCTCTCTCTCTCTCTCTCTCTCTCTCTCTCTCTCTCTCTCTCTCTCTCTCTCTCTCTCTCTCTCTCTCTCTCTCTCTCTCTCTCTCTCTCTCTCTCTCTCTCTCTCTCTCTCTCTCTCTTTACTATATATATATTTTTTGTCAGTATTGTTCAGTATTGGTACCGATACCGAGCACTCTGGTACCGGTACCGTTATTAAGGGTATCGGTACCGGTACCTACCCCCCTAGCTTACACCAAGATGGCCGCTGTTGAGAGGCCGCTGCTGGACGCCTCGAACAAGACCCTGAGTAAGTATGTCCTCCACGTCCCTGAACGATGGATTCCGCCACAGAATCCTTCATAACGGCATCCTGAACTTGGAGACTTAACGCCGTCCCTGGGAAACCATTACAAGGCCTTCCACTGCGATACATTCCGAAGGGGACGATCTGACCCCTTCCATAGTCAGCTCGTACTCGTCCTTATTCTCCCTTTATTAATATCCCCTTATTCTCCCCTTTTTATTTTCCCTTTATTAATCTCCTCCGTCCCCCTGGGTGTGGTAGGCCCCGGGGGAGTGGCCGCGGGGGTAAGGGAGGGTTGCCAGGGTGTGTTGACAGGGGCGTTTGACAGGGTGTTGCAGGTGGTGTTGACAGGGTGTTGATAGGGTCAGGGGATTCTCTCTCTCTCTCTCTCTCTCTCTCTCTCTCTCTCTCTCTCTCTCTCTCTCTCTCTCTCTCTCTCCCATTTTACCTGTCCTTCCCTCGTTGACCTATCTATATGGGAGCATACATAATAGCTATACGTGATACATAATACATAGTAGACCTTGGAACTATTACATAGGCAGAGAAAACTAACAAATACATTTACTCGGTATTCTTACAAGCTCTTACCTGTCCATCTCTCGTTAATTTTTCGTTCAGGTGACATTTGACATCTCTGTGGGATCATACATAATACATAGGCAGAGAAAACTAACTAATCCATTAATTCAGTATCCTTACAAGCTCTCACCTGTCTATCCCTTGTTAACGTCCTCCAGGTGTACATATTAATAGGTATACATATATAATAGCTATACATAATACATAAGCAGAGAAAACTAACTAATCCATTAATTCGGTATCCTTACAACCTCTCACCTGTCCTACCCTCGTTAACCTCCTCCAGGTGACGATGGGGGGGTCACACCAAGCACGTCGGTCCTCACCTCCCCCACCAGCACCACCACCACCACCACCGCCACCACCCTCACCACCACCACCACTGCCACCACCACCAGCACCACCACCACCACCACCACCAGCACGGCCTGGCAGATGGAGGTGCTGATGGAGCGTCTGCGGAGCAAGGCCGGAGGGTTCAGATCCCTTGTGGAATCGGCAAAGGGGATCAAGCAGGCCATTATGGTAGGATTGGATTGCTTTTGTCACCCCTTGGATTTATTTATCTATTTATTTATTTATTTTTACTTTACTGTCACTTTTTTGTTTGGGTTTTGATGGATATCATACTACTACTACTACTACTACTACCTCTACTTCTACTTACTAATTACTTACATTACCAATTAACTTAACTAGTGAACCCATTGCAGAAGAAGCAACACCTCCTTGACCCAGGGGAGAGAGCCACCCTGGGGAGCTGCCTGGACTCCCTGCAGAAGAACATCAAAGTTACTTCATTATCGGCCATGGTGGAGCGCCTCGAGGCCACCGCAAGGCAGCTCGGGTGGGTAGCAGCCTAGCCTTTTATGCCCTTGCCTTCAACAACCTAATTCTTCCTTCCCTTTGTTTTGCTTTGCTCTCAAATTGATGGCTAAGATTGTAATGCTTTGAGTCATATTTTTAAACATTTCTGCACCACCAGTATGAATCTAGAGAACAAGGAAGCTCTGTTAGTCATCCTTGTACTTAACCCGTCAGCTGCGATTGGCACGGATTTTGCCTTCACTGGTAGTCTGGTAACACATACTCCCAGGTCCTTCTCTGCCTCTGTGGTGGATAGTGGAGTGTTTCCCATGTGGTATTTGTGTGCTGGATATCCCCTTTACATTTTTCTTCATTGAATTGTACCAGCCACTTTTTGTTTCATTCCTGTAGCTTGGTGATGTCTTGTTAGAAATCCACAATCAAGGGGTTAATTTAGCTCTTCTTCCTTGCAGCCTCAAATTCACAGCAGGGACGTCCGGCTCCGAAGTCTTTGTGTCGTGTGATATGTTCTACGTGGAGGTCTTGCTGGAGCCTGACGGTCGTGTGAGGGACGTGAAGGTGGAGTTGGCGGGAGACCAGAGCACACACGAGGGCCTGGTGAGTTGTGTATGTGTATGTGTTATGTATACAGGGCCTGAGCTACACTCTCGTCTTGTCCTGCCTCCTTATCTATAATGGTTCAGTCTCCCCTTAAACTGTTTGACCCTTTCTTGTCCTTTTCACCTTCCTTCCCTCTCTCCTGATTTGCATTCTCATTTCCTTTGTTTAACTGTCATCTTCCTTCCTTCCTTCCTTTTGTATGTGCAGTTTCATTTCCTTCCTTTCCTTCCTATCTTCCTTCCTTCATTCAAACTCAGAAGGAAAATAAATGATAATAATAATAATATGGTAATGATAATAGAAAGACACAACTTGCTATACCTCTCTCTCTCTCGTTACAGTCATCGCCGGAGCTGATGGAGTGCCTCAGCCGGGGGGACTTTGCCGACTTCACTGCCCACCTCGATGGCTTCTCCTCCATATATCAACTCAATGCCGACAAGAAGATCAAGAGCAAGGCATTCCAGGCGCTGCAGGTCGGTTAATTTCGGCGGTTTCATTTTCTTTGCGGAGTTTTTTTTACCTGAGTTTTACATTTCCTATTGTGTATATTGTTTTACGGTACTGCTGTGTTTTGTAATGAGTTCTTGTGTACGATTTTCTTTGCTGTTCTTTGCTGAGTTTTTACCTGAGTTTTACATTTCCTACTGTGTATATTGTTTTACGGTACTGCTTTGTTTTGTAATTAGTTTTTACGTATGATTTTCTTTGCTGTTCAGGCCTTGGAGACGGACCTGACCAAGCTGTTTGAGTTGGCGCAGGAGACCATCACAGACCCCTACAAGCTGGTTCTTAAGTCCCCGGTCGGCCTGCTCCAGCGAAGGCGAGGAGGTGGGTGCTATGTCTCAGTTTCTTGCCCAGTTGTTGTTGTTGTTTTCTCGAGCCGATCTTGTTTTCGTTCTAATTTGTTCGTGTTTTCGTTTTCCTTTATTTTTTCTTTTTAGTAATCTTTCTTTGTCTTGTTTAGTCCCCCTTTTCCTTCCCCTGTTTGCGTTTTTGTTTTCTTTGTTTCTGGTTTTTGTCTTCCTTCCTTCGTTCGTTCCTTCTTCTCTGTCTCATTTCCTTCCTCTCCTTGTCTTTCCTTCTTTCTTTCTCTCCTACACCTTCTCGTTTCTTACCCTTCTTTCCTTCTCTCCCTCCCTCCTTCTTTACTTTCTCCTTTTTATCTTCCTTCAATCTCCTTTTCTTTCTCATTTCCTTCCCCTCTCCTTTTCATCCGAGCTCCTTCTCTCTCCCTTCACATACATGCACTCTATTCCGACCCCTGGACATCTATATAACATAGCAGCTATCCTCTGTGTATTATTACTATATACTCACCCTGTTCTTCCTCCACAGGACACGCCATGCGACTTGTGTACTTCGTGTCGCCTTATGAACTCCTTGACGTGGCTGCCGGGCGCGCTGTCACCCTCACCACTGACACGCCACACTCCCGAGAGCTCTCACACTACGTCACGGTGAACATTGAGGCCTCCAACTCTCATAAGCTGCAGACGACTACACTCATGCTCATAACCAAGCAAGCTAATGGGAAGAAGTACGTGTGTTTGTGTGTGTGTGTTTCTCTCTCTTTGTTGGGTCTCTGTTAATGTTCCTCTATGTGTTGTGTATGTGTGTCTTTCTTCCTCTTTGTTTGTTATAGGTTTTATGAGTTGTGTGATTGTCTTGTCCAGTTTCTCTCTCCCTCTTTGTTGGGTCTCTGTTTATGTTCCTCAGTGTTGTGTGTGTGTGTCTTTCTTCCTCTTTGTTTGTTATAGGTTTTATGAGTTGTGTGATTGTCCTGTACAGTGTCAATCCTTGTGTTCCATGTATTTATTTGTTCCCATTGTTACCTTCCTTTCCCTCCTTTCCACAGGGTCTGGTACCCATATCTCTCTTGTTTTTTTTATGTTTTACAAGTTGTATGTTTGTCCTGTTCAGCACCAGTTTTTCTTTCTCATATTTACTTGTTCCCACTCTTTCCTTTCTTCCTTTCCTATCCCCTTCAGACTCTGCTTGTTCTTACTCCTTCCTTCCCTCCATAGACTCTGCTACCCATCCCAGGCCTCACCACATGTATAATTATCCTATTTAGTACTATTTCCATGATTATCCTGTTCAGCATCACTTTTTAATTCCTCGTATCTCCTTAGTTCTTAATCTTTCCTCTCTTCCGACAGACTGCCCTCCTTCTCGGGCCTCACCACCGACAACAGTATGACCCTGCCGGCCTGCTTCTCCCTCAAGCTGCGCCGCCCCATGCCTGTGTCCCTTGCTCTGCTGCAGCGAATCAATGAGGTCACTGGGCTGGAGTGTGTCGACCCCAGCAACCAGCAGTCACTCATCCCCCTCATCATCCAGCAGGCGGCGGACACACACTCCGAATGCAACAGCAACCGGGGGCTCTTTGTGGTACGGACCGTTGTTTCTGTGAGCAAGAAATGGCTTAGACAAGAGGAGATTTTTCAGGGCATTGGGCATTAAAGATCGTCAAGCAGAGGAGGGAAAACAAAGACACATTAGATATATCACTTCATGTTAGGCGTAGTCAAGATATCACGAGTTTTGTTCATGACATTGGCGATTAAAGATTGATAAATGGATTAGGGCAGAAAGGTACAGGCAAGAGATGTTATACTATACTTATTATCTATTGTTAGGCTGTTTGAAAAATTGTTTAGTTGCTATTATGTATACTGACCTAACTCTTCTCCCACCTTCTGCAGACCTTGCCCGACCAGCAGCACTGTTACTTCATGACCAGCGCAGGGGAGGTGCCGGGGGTGATGGTGACCTGCGTTCCCTTCACACACCCGACGCACATCACCAGCATCCTCATGTGCCTCAGAGCCCAGGCTGCTTTCAACGCTCTCATTGCCTCCTGCGTTCGGCCTGCCAGCAAGCAAGGTGGGTCGAGTTGTATTGTTTTCCCCTACTCTCCCTCTCTCATTTGTTACATTTTTATTAACCCGTCTGCTGTGATTGGCACAGATTTGGTTTTCACTGGTAGCCTGATAACATATACTCCCAAGTCTTTCTCTGCCTCTGTGGTGGATAGTGGAGTGTTTCCCATGTGGTATTGGTGTGCAGGACTTTACATTTTTCTTCATTGAATTGTAGCAGCCACTTTTTGTTCCATTCCTGTAGGTTGATGTCTTCTTGCAGGAAATCCACAGTCAGGGGATTAACCTCTGCCTAATATACCACACACAAATACATAAGGGGTGTGGGCAATGGGGTAATGTGTAAATAATGCTTGGGAACCCTTGCTCTGCTATAAAAAAATAATGTATTGTATGACTGAGTGAAGACAGAAAGTTCAGTATTCAAAATCTCTCTTGGCTCTGGACTTCAAAGCCTCGTCCCCCTCAGACCTGGACTCGGCCTACATCTTCGAGGTCACCGCCGCCAGCCACGAGTACATATCTGTGACCTTCGAGCACCCCCAGGAGGAGAGCACGGCCACGGCGGAGATTGACCTCACCGACCTCTGTAATGCCCGCTGTCGCCTCCACACGCTGACCCCTGACCCTGGCTTCTGCTCGGAGGAATATGTGACCAAGGTTTTGCAGAGGTGAGGGTTGACAGTAGTAGTAGTAGTAGTTGTAGTAATCGTAGTAGTAGTGGTGTTACGTAGGTATTACATTATATTACATTAGATTCATTGCCCTTTCAGCTCTAGTAGATAGATTAAGACATTTTTTATTGCATTATTGTTATTATTATCATTATTTTTTTTTCTATTTCCCTCCTTTTATTCTTCCTTCATTCTTTCCTTCTATACATTCCCATTTATTTATTTATTTATTTTTTATTCCTTCATTCTCTCCCTTCTTTCCTTCTTCTTCTCTTTTTCTCGCATCACCTTCATTCTCTCCCTTCTTTCCTTCTTTATTCTAATTTTTTTTTCTCTTTTTTTTTCCTTGCGTCAGGTGTATGTCGATCCCCGTGACGATGAGGGCGGTGATGCGGAAGGTCGCCAAGGAGGAGCGGAAGGATGCCGTCATGAGCGGGGACTCGGCTGTCATGATGGGCAGCGGCAAGCTCAACTCCGACTTCAACCAGAACACCACCAAGTTCCTTCTTAACGAGTACGACAAACTGGGGATGCGCCGGGACCAGCTGATGGCGCCGCACATGACCAACCTCAACAATGTCGTCACGAACACCTCCCACAACTACTACAACACCCCCTTCCCCCCCGGCCAGCACACAGGGACCACCGATGCGAGTGCCACCGCGTCCACAAACCCCCTGGCAGCCCTAGGGAACGCCGTGCAGGAGGCTGGCACTCCCTTAGGGTACGGCGCGCTACTGGGAGCGATGGGCCATAAGTCAAGCATCAGCCAGCCTTTTTTAGGTGAGGTCAAGTCAGCAAAAGTGAGGAAGAAAAAGAGCGTGTTGGACCCCGACCGGAAGAGCCCCAAGTATATCGAGGACGTGATTGACCTAGATGATCGTAGCTCGGACTCGTATCTGGGCGACGCCGTGTCCAGCCTGGTGGAGATGAAGCAGCGGGACATCAAGGTGGAGAAGGTGCCAAGCGTCCTCAGTAAGAGGCGCTCCTCCAATGACAGCGGCACAACGGATATCGCCACCAGCGACCTGGCGGCACTCCGTGAGCAGGTCTACGGCGCCGCCTCAGCCGCGAACTATGCCAAGATCAACTCGTACTCCATCAAGGACAGCAAGGACGTGAAGAAGGTCAAGAAACAGCGGACCGACGGACACGATTCACGCAAGTCCCCAATCGTCCTGGACCTCACCGAAGCCGAGACCTCAAGCAAGAAGTCTGGTAGCAGTGGCAGCAGCAGTCACAGCTCCTCAGCGTCACTCAGCGCGGCGTTACTGAAGCGTCCTGGTATTGAGATCATCCCCATCCCTGGCAGCAACACCCCCATCTCCATCCCCTCATCCATCACCGTCACCCCTGTTCTCAAATCCGGGGACGACAAGTACAAGGATAAAAAGGAAAGGAGGGATAAGAAGGATCTGGACCGCAAGGATAAGAAGAGGAAGCGCGAGGACTCCCCCAGCAACAGCACCTCCAGCAGCAGCACCAGTGGGGGTAGCAGTAGCAGCAGTAGTAAGCCGGCTAAGGTCCAGATCATAAGCAGCGGACTCAAGCACTCGTCCTTATCCTTCAAAGGGGATGGAAGCAGCAAGTCCGGGCTGTCCGCTATCACCGTTAAGCCCAGCACGCCTCCTTATCAGTCCCCCTCCAAGAAGCCCTCCCTCTCGCCAAGCCTCTCAAAGTCCATTCTACCAGGCAAAGTCTCCGTCAGCCCAACACACAAGCCTAACAAAGTGATTTACAGCCCAACGCAGAGTGGCGGTCAGAGCTCCTCACCCAAGGGAAGGAGCAGCCCTAAGCCCTCGACAGGAAGCCCGAAGCACCCGAGCATGTCGCCGAAACACACCAGCCTGGGGAAGCCAAGCATGACGCAACTTAAGTCCGCCTCGCCGACGTTCTCGAAGCCGTCGCTCTCACCGAAACTCAAGAGCAAGGAGAAGGAGAGGAGTTCAAGCTCGAGCCCTTCCCGCCCTGTTAGCTCATCCTCATCCACACCCTCATCCACCATAGCATCCTCGGTCTCGTCCTCATCCGCTTCCTCCTCATCCATAAGCTCATCCACATTATCGTCATCCACCTCCTCCACGTCTTCATCCTCACTATCTGTTTCGTCCTCATCTGTCACCGTCACGGCAGCGGTCGTTGCCACTACCACCACCACCACCACGTCCACCACCACAACCACCACCACCACGCCCACCACCACCTCCTCCTCATCCACATCCTCGTCATCATCCGGTTCTGCAGCTCCGAAAGTCAAAACGTCTTCCTCCTCCTCTTCCTCCTCCTCCTCAAGCAATACATCAATGAGCGAGAAGATAAAAAATGGCCTCAGCGATGCGCTAACGATCACCAAGGTGTCGACGGGTGAAACGGCGTCGTCAGCTTCCCTATCCTCGTCCTTCCTCGCGTCAACACAACCACATACCGCACCGGCCTCCCTCGACGACAAGCCTCCGGTCTTCTCGGTTGACAAGGCCAAAGCATCGCCGCCAAAAAACCGTAAGGGGCCGAGCCTGTCCGACATCGTGGATAAGCTACGTGTTGGCGTCGGGAACTCCTCGGACGCAGTAACCATCATTGAGAAGAACGACAAGGGGCAGAAGGAGTCCTCAAAGGGTGATGGAGCCGAGAGCAAGAAAGAGGGGGAGAAGAAGACCGAGTTCACCGTCAAACCCTCGACTGGCGGCCTCAAACTGACGATCAACAAGGCAAAGAAAAAGGACGAAAGCTCCAAGTCCCTGTCCACCAGCTCCCCCAAACCCACAGTCTCCAAGTCCCCATCTGGTCTCAAACCTGGAGTGGTGAGCGGACCGGCCTCCAAGAAGGTCTCCATGTCGAGTCTCCCGCCAATCCCTAAGCTGCCCAGGTCCTCCATGTCCAGTGTGACCGCCACGGCTGTGTCTCCGCTTGGCACTACCCTCCCTGGCATGCACTCCAGCCCCCTGCAGTACCAGCGTGAGAGGACCAAGGAGAAAGAGAAGGATCGGGTAAATTCCGCGGACAGACTCAAACCGAAGGACAGCTCGCCTGCTAAGTCCCTAGGCCCCATCTCCGAGCCCAAGAAGGAGAGCATAGTGAAGACCCCCCTCCCGAAGCAGACCCCAAAGGAGGACCATGGTCTGGGTCTGAGCCACAGGAAGCTGGAGTCATCCGAGACCACGGAGAAACCGAGCAAAACGGTGCCTGAATCTCGCACTGACAAGCTGGACAAGCCTGGACCACTAAAGGCGGAAGCTGACTCCACTCTTGGGGCGACCTCTGACTCCACATCCTCCACCAGTAAGACAGCGGACACCTTCATGGATAAGGGAAGCAGCACCACCACCACCAGTACCACCACCACCACCACCACCACCAGTAGCAGTAGCAGTGTTACCAATGATACATCCACCACTAGTGCACCGGCTATCCCTCTGGCAGCCGCACCCTCATCATCCAGCGACCTCATCCGTTCCCAGGACTCCTTCACAGCGCCATCCTTTAAATCCAGCAAGGAGGCGAAGGAGGACGGGAAGAGCAAATCCGAGGCCACACTGCCACCCTACCGACCTCCTGTGACCTCAAGCAGTACCAGCGGGGGGACCGTCGACCACATTCTTGACCCCACACCACCTCCACTGCCACCTCCACCTCCGCCACCACCCCCACCGCCCTCCTCCACCACCTCCACGACTGTCAGCACACCGGCAATATCTCCGCTTCGCCAGGCACCTCTACACACCACTCTAGCGAAGGGCATTGACAGCAAGGAGCCAGTTGGGGCCGCTAGCCAAGACCCAGTGCCGGAGAAGACCAAGATATCGGAGAGTCTTTCCTCCAGTATCTCCAGCGCCCAGACCACCTCCCTGCCTGGGCTAGGATACCCCCCCTCCCCCTCTGTCTCCATCAAGATCGTGAAGTCCCCAGCACCTGTCCCGTCTCCACTTAACATGATCTCACCGCATTCCGTGGCCTCCCAGCCCTCGCCCTGCATCATTGACGACGAGTTGATGGACGAAGCACTCATGGGCACTAGGAAGTAAGGGTTCTGATACTCCCAGTGCTGATGTGTGTGCTCATAAGGGTGCTGGAACTCATTGGCATGTGTGAGTAAGGGTTCCGATGCTCCCACTTCCTCTATGTGTTCAGAAAGGTGCCGAGCTCATGAGAACACGCGAGTAAGGGTTCTGATACTCCCACTGCCTCTGTGTGTGTTTGGAAAGGTGCTGGAGTTCGTGAGGACATGCGAGAAAGGGTTCTGTTACTCCCACTGCCTCTGTGTGTGTCCGTAAGGGTGCTGGAACTCATTGGCACACACAAGAAAGGGTTCCGAAACTCCCTGTTTGTGTTCGGAAGGGTGCTGAGCCTCCCCCAATGACAAGTGAATGACAGGTAATTTATTTATTGTGAGTGAGACAGCCGACCCACATGTGAGCCCTGCATAATGCGTGTGTGCACAAATGACGACTCTCGGCTGTATGGTTTGTCTGTAAGGTTTTCAAGAGACTCGGTGTTGCATCCCTTGTCTTGCCGGGTTAGGGGGAGGAGGCAATATTATCAGATGACAGCTGCAACCCTTCACTTCCCACGTTTTACTGCCTCTACCAATGCTTTCTTCCTATTAAGAGTTGGTGGTACTGTACAGTGTAAAGAAAACAATAAAGTCTGTCAAGGATTAGTGTTTGTCTTAATCTAATCTAGTGTTCAGAGAGAGAGAGAGGGAGAGATTTTAAGTCATACATATTTCCCTTCCTCTTCCTTGAAAAATGTGGGCAATCTGCTTGAAATTTTGTGAGAAACCTAAGGATCATTTTGTAGGTGTTAAACGGGGTAGTGGACTTCACAAGACTTTTTTTTCGTCCTCGCCTGTATCTCCGGTAGGCTTTCCTCCCCCACCCACTTGTATTTCTTCCCTAAACTGTAACAGAGGCGTGATGTCCTATTTTGAAGAGAGAGAGAGAGAGAGATTGGAAAGACGAGTGGACGAGTGATTGAGGCGGCGAGAGAGTTCCTGGAGAGCATGTGGCGTGCAAGATGTAGGGAATGACAACTTCATGAGTGTTTTATAATAATCATGTTAAATTTCCCTTCACAGGAGCCGCCGATACAAAGGCCTGGCCGGGGAGAAGTCTCCGGCCACCTGTGACATCAAGATCACTATCAAGTTCAAAAAGAAGGAAAGGATGAAGGAAAATAACCCCAGGGAAGTGAAGAGCTACACCAGGGAGTGCCGTTTCAAAGGTCAGGAGCCACAGGGAGCCACCATGGAGCCAGACCACGTGCCGGATAACCCCTTGGGGAGTGGTGGAGATGGAAAGGAAGTGAACCTGACCTTTGAGGAGCCACCGCCGGGTTCACCCCAAGGCACTGCTGAGGGCCTGAGGGAGGGTGCCAGTGCCAAGCTCACCCCAAGGCACTGCTGAGGGCCTGAGGGAGGGTGCCAGTCCCAGGATCACCCCAAGGCACTGCTGAGGACCTGAGGGAGGGTGTCACTGCTGAGGGCCTGAGGGAGGGTGTTACTGCCAGGATCACCCCAAGGCACTGCTGAGGGCCTGAGGGAGGGTGCCAGTGCCAGGATCACCCCAAGGCACTGCTGAGGGCCTGAGGGAGGGTGTCACTGCCAGGCTCACCACAAGGCACTGCTGAGGACCTGAGGGAGGGTGTCACTGCCAGGCTCACCCCAAGGCACTGCTGAGGGCCTGAGGGAGGGTGCCAGTGCCAGGCTCATATATGCTTCCTTCCTTTTTTTTGTCCCTCCCTCCTTCCTCTCTCCTTCCTCCCTTCCTTCCTCTCCTTTGCCCCTCCTTCCATCCATCCTGTGTTTGAATGGACCTGGCCGGCTGTGTAATCTCCCAGAGCCTCAGATAAGAGAGCACTGGCTGTTACCTGTTACTGTGTGTTATCTGCTCTGTGACAGGTGTTTGCATGTGTCCTTAGCTATGTGTCAGCTGATGAGTCTCCCACAAGCTGAATCACATGAGTGGGTACAAGGACAGAGGTGGTTGTAGTCAAGTTGCCCACGACTGTCACTCCTGCCATAGTTAAGCTGCCCTCCACTGTCCTTGGAAGGTGAGAAGTGGGATTTTGTTACACTAATCTTGATCTTAACCTCACTTTGTTGTTGTGTTGAAAGTCTCATTAGTAAGGAAGCATCTACGAGTTTTCCGAGTCAAGACCTGTAGTAACTGTTTGGGGTTTTGTTAGGTTAAGTTTAGGGTATCTTCAAACACATGATAGCCATAAATCAATAAGAAATGACCTCACTTTGTTGTATTGAAAGTCCCATTAGTAAGGAAGCATATACGAGTTTTCCGAGTCAAGACCTGTAGTAACTGTTTGGGGTTTTGTTAAGTTTAGGGTATCTTCACACACATGATAGCCATAAATCAATAAGAAATGACCTCACTTTGTTGTATTGAAAGTCCCATTAGTAAGGAAGCATATACGAGTTTTCCGAGTCAAGACCTGTAGTAACTGTTTGGGGTTTTGTTAAGTTTAGGGTATCTTCACACACATGATAGCCATAAATCAATAAGAAATGACCTCACTTTGTTGTATTGAAAGTCCCTTTAGTAAGGAAGCATATACGAGTTTTCCGAGTCTAGACCTATAGTAACTGTTTGGGATTTTGTTAGGTTAAGTTTAGGGTATCTTCACACACATGATAGCCAACACCTTATGGTATAAATCAACTAAGAATGACCTCACTTTGTTGTATAGGAAGTCTCATTAATAAGGAAGCATATATGAGTTTTCCGAGTCAAGACCTATAGTAACTGTTTGGGGTTTTGTTAGGTTAGGTTAGGTTAAGTTTAGGGAATCATAGTGACATTTGATAACTGATAGAATAAATAAATCACACAAAGAGAAAGTTAATTAAAAAGGAAGAAATATCGTTGATTAAGAAAAGTTGACCAGTTAAAATAGTAATCAAAGAATACTACTACTACTACTACTACTACTACTATTTTCGACCTTACAGAAGAATAAAGGAGAGGAAGAGGACGAGAATGGACGGCAGGGTGATGATGATGGTGGTGGTGATGACGGTGTTGAAGGGGATGGTGGTGATGTCTCAAACTGCATCACCGTACGTCAATGTAACTGGATGGACTCTCTCACGCCTTGGTAATGAATGTGAGTATGTGATGTAGATTTATTAGATTTGTTATGTGTTATTTTTTGCAATGTCTATCTGTATCTATCAATTATTTCTTCTTTTTTTTTCTTTTCCTTTATTAATTTTTTGTCCTTGCTTGTTATTTCTTTTTATTCTTCCTTTCTTTCTTTCTTTCCCTTGTTTTCTCTGCTTCTTTGTTAATTCAGTTTCCTTTCCTTTCTTCCTTCATTTCTTGTTAATATATATCTATCTATCTATCTATCTTTTTTTTCTTAATTTTTGGTGTGCTTGTTTATTGTTTCTTTTTGATTCTTCCTTTCCTTTCTTTGTTTTCTTCTCTTCCTTGTTAATTCAGTTTCCTTTTTTTCCTTTCCTTCATTCATTCATCATTTCTTGTTTGTATCTATCTATCTATCCATCTGTTTATTTATCTGTTAATTATGAGTTTTTGTTCTCTTTCACTATCTATCTATCTATCTATCAATATATTACTCCACACATTTTCCTGTTTTCATATATGCCAGTGGACGCAACAAGGCTATTACTATCATCATTATTATTATTACTATTACATACATTATTACGCACAACCTAACTGACTTGGCATTGCTTGGTATACATTACTCCCCTCGCTCCCCCTCCTCCTGCTCGGCCTTATCAGCAGAGATAGCTTATCATGTGTAAAGAGAGAGACACAGGCACTGGGCAGGCTAGGCTCAGTGAATAGTTAAGTTTAGATCACACCAGAGTCCACAGTGATAGCTTTCATGGACTAGGTTGATTGTAAGACACAGTTACACTCGGAAAAGTTGTTTGTAATGAATCGCAAAGTGTGTTGATGAGGAGAAGAGAGAGAGCTCATTGGTAGACACAGTTGTACTCAGAGAAGTTTTACGTAATGAATCGCAAAGTGTGTTAATGAGGAGAAGAGAGAGAGCTCATTGGTAGACACAGTTGTACTCGGAAAAGTTTTACGTAATGAATCGCAAAGTGTCTTAATGAGAAGGAGAGAGAGAGCTCATTGGTAGACACAGTTGTACTAGAAGTTTTTTAATAATGAAAATGAAAGTGTTGTTGAGGAGAAGAGAGAGAGCTCATTGGTAGACACAGTTGTACTCGGAAAAGTTTTACGTGATGAATCGCAAAGTGTCTTAATGAGAAGAAGACAAAGCGGATGAAGAGGGGAAGAACATACAAGCTGATAAAACCCAAAAGAAGAAGAAGAAAATGAGAAGACAATGTGAGGACCCCCAACCCTTATGCTTCCTCCTTCATCCACTCCGCTGAGAAATGGCGCCCAACCCTTTGAACCGAGAGGGGGAAGCCCGACGTGAGGGGGCATGGTGGCGAGTCTATGCCCCTCCGTTGGTATGCCTTCTGCTCATGTGTGGGTTGACGGCATACCTCGCCTATCTCGCCCACCTCAGCACCCACCCCCATCCCCCTCCCATTATCATGATACCCTCCAACTGGTCCCTGCATCTCGACGACAAGTGTGAGTTCAGTGCAGTCAGAGTTTGCGTGTAGTAAGTGAATGGAAGGAATGGGAGGGAGAGGGAAGGAGGCAGAGAAAGAAGTGAAGGAAATAGGAAGAAATAGTCCTGATGTATGTGGAATGGAGGAAGGAAGGAAGGGAAGGAAGCAAGGAAAAAAATGAGAAAGAAAACCAAAGTGAAGGAAGTATTGAAGAAGTGAAGGGAAGTTGATAGAAGTTGGAGTTCCAGAGGCTGAAAAGGAGATCAGTCGGGTTCTAATGAGTGTTTTTTTAGATTCATGGTATAGAAAAAGGATCAGATTACCACCAGGGTCATAAAACTACCCTTCGATAACCCAGAAACCCTATGAAAGCTTGTCAAATGAGGGCTTAGGGAGTGAGGGAGGGAACAGACAAGGCTTTCGAACCCAGCTAGTGTAGAAAGCCTCTTGTAACTGTGATTTCATGGACCATTCTTTGCAGGCATCAAATTAGCACCAGGGTCATAAAGCTACCCAGGATATACCCAGAGAGCCTTGTCAAATGAGGGCTTAGGGAGTGAGGGAGGGAACAGACAAGGCTTTCGAACCCAGCTAGTGTAGAAAGCCTCTTGTAACTGTGATTTCATGGACCATTCTTTGCAGGCATCATATTAGCACCAGGGTCATAAAGCTACCCAGGATATACCCAGAAAGCCTTGTCAAATGAGGGCTTAGAGAGTGAGGGAGGGAATGTGCAAGGCTTTCATACCCAGCTAGTATAGGAAGCCTCTCGTAACTGTGATCTCATGGGCCATTAACATACCCAGGAATCCTATGAAAGCCTTGTCAAATGAGGGCTTAGGGAGTGAGGGAAGGAATATTCAAGGCTTTCGTACCCAGCTAGTGTGAATTCATGGACCATTCTTTGCAGGCATACTACCACCAGGGTCATAAAGCTACCCAGGATATACCCAGAAAGCCTTGTCAAATGAGGGCTTAGAGAGTGAGGGAGGGAATGTGCAAGGCTTTCATACCCAGCTAGTGTGAATTCATGGACCATTCTTTGCAGGCATACTACCACCAGGGTCATAAAGTTACCCATGGATATACCCAGAAAGCCTTGTCAAATGAGGGCTTAGGGAGTGAGGGAGGGAATGTGCAAGGCTTTCATACCCAGCTAGTGTAGGAATGCCCTCATAACCGTGATCTCATGGGCCATTCTTTGCAGCCATCAGCGTGGGCGGAAGAGTGCCTGGTGGTGTGTACTCAGACCTCCTCGCTGCGAATGTCCTCAGTGGGGGCGACATCTACTATCGGTACAATGACATGGACTACCGCTGGGTGTCGAAGGAGAACTGGACCTACTCTACGACAGTCCGCGGTGGGTGCTCTGGGGCGGGGTGGGGCTGGGGGGTTGAATTGGTTTGAGGTATGGGTGTTGTTCTGGTGATACTGCGGATTGGAGACCGTTTAAATTTACTTGAGTTTTTTTCTTTTCTTTCCCTCGTTTCTTTCATTACCTTCCTCCTCCTTTCTTTTTCTTTCTTTTCTTTTTCCTTTTTCTCTCCTCCTTCTCTCATCTTCCATATCTTCCTCAATTTCTTTCTCTCTTCCTCCAACTCTCCTTTCCTCCCTTTTCCTATGCCCCTCCTTCCTTCCTTCTCTTTCTCCCTTCATTTCTCCTTCTATCTCTTCCTTCCATCCCTTTCCTATGCCCCTCCTTCCTCCCTCTCTCCTTCCCTCCCTCCCTCCCTCACAGCTGACAGTAGTTTCCTCAACCACACTCGCGTTGCCCTGGTCTTCGAGGGGCTGGACACGGCCGCGGAGGTCTTGCTGAATGGCGAGAGTGTCGGAGCGTCCAATAACATGTTCGTCCGATACCTGTTCGACATCAAGGCCGCCCTTTTGGTAAGCTCGGGTGGTGGTGTTTTTTTTTTGTTTTCTAGTTTTGCTTTTCTTCTTTTCTTTCTTTCCTTTCCTCTTTTCCTTCTTTCTTTCTTTATTCATTTCTATTTTTGTGTTTTTTCTTCCTCTTCTTCAGTATCCCTTGAACCTTGTGTGTGTGTGTTTTCAGGAGTTTCTTTATAAGATTTTTCTCCATTTTTTTTCCATCCCTCCACCTTATCCTTATCCTCCTCATCCACTCCTTCATCCAGGCATCCAGCGACAACACTCTGGAGGTGAGGTTCGAGTCACCCGTCGAGTACGCCGCCCGCCAGTATGACATCCAGAGCGCCAGTTACATAGTGCCGCCCAAGTGCGTCGACCCGGCATTCAAGGGGGAGTGCCACGCCAACCACATAAGGAAGATGCAAGCCTCCTTCAGTTGGGATTGGGGGCCGGCGTTC
Source organism: Eriocheir sinensis (assembly GCF_024679095.1). NCBI lineage: Eukaryota > Metazoa > Arthropoda > Malacostraca > Decapoda > Varunidae > Eriocheir > Eriocheir sinensis. The sequence continues at coordinate 13,521,894 of NC_066552.1, forward strand.
CCTAACTCCGGCATATGGTATGGATTTCTGCGTCCCTGATTTGATTTCCGTAACGCTATCCTTCTTTTCCATTCTTTTCCTCCCTCCCTTCCTTTCTCCTCTCTCTCTCCTTCCTCTCTTCTATCCCTCCTTTCCTCCCTTCATTTCTTTCTTCCTCCATCTCTCCCTTCCTCTGTTCCTCCTCCTACTACTACTACTACTATTTCTACTACTATTACAGGAAGGACTGGTACATCGCAGCCTGGGACACACTCACCATCAGTGACATAATCTTCTCGGCTGAACCCACTGCTGAGCTGCCCTCCGTGCCCGACCCAAACTTCATGCCAGGGTGGACGGCTACAGTGAAGGTACTACATGGACACTGCCACCCCTCAGCTTACCCTTATACAATAGCTATGGATCGGCAACAGTGCAGGAGGCGCATATCCCGTCCAACCCCACTGTAGGGAATAAATGGACATTAAATGATGATGATGATGATGATGATGATGTGAACCCTTCCTTTAGTGAAATTAAAAAAAAGATAGAGATTAGAAGAAAGGGAAGAGGAAAATCAGGAAGGAAAGCAGATGAAAAATAAAGAAATAATTAAGAACTGATAAGGGGGAAGGGGACGACATCATATTCCTACATTCTACACTCGTTTTGTTGCCCTTGAGCTGTCTCCTTTGTTGTAATTATTTATTTATTTATTTATTTATTTTTTTGCTGCCTCAGGTGTGGTGTGACGCGGCCATTTCATCGGGGGAGGTGCCGGGCAGCCTCACCATCGCCCTGGGCCGCATCTACACCATGAACTACCACGTCACCGCCACCGTCGTCAACCACAAGGCCTCGCTGGAGTTCAACATTACCTTCTTGGAGGTGACGAGACTTCTTGGTTGATGCTCCGTTGGTTTAGAATTGATTTAGGATTTGTATTGATTTCCCCACGTAAGGAAAGAAGGAAGGGAGAGAAGTAAGGAAAAAGAAAGAAAAGAAAGACAATAAGAAGGAAGGAGATAAAGAAAATAATGAATGAACTGAAAATTGGGAAGGAAGGAAGGAACTAAATATGGCTAACCTTCCCTTCCCTAACCTTCCTTCCCTTACCTTCAACAATTCTTTTTTCATTGCTTCCCTTCCTTCTCCCTTTCCCTATTTCCTTCCTTACCTTCCCCTTACCTTCCTCTCTTACCTTCAACAACTCCCTTTTATAGTCTGTGTATTGATTTCCCCAACCTTACCTTCCCCTTACCTTCCTCCCTTACCTTCAACAACTCCCTTTTTAGTCTGTGTATTGATTTCCCCAACCTTACCTTCCCCTTACCTTCCTCCCTTACCTTCAACAACTCCCTTTTATAGTCTGTGTATTGATTTCCCCAACCTTACCTTCCCCTTACCTTCCTACCTTACCTTCAACAACTCCCTTTTTTAGTCTGTGTATTGATTTCCCCAACCTTACCTTCCCCTTACCTTCCTACCTTACCTTCAACAACTCTCTTTTTTTTTCCCTTCCCTTCCTTCTTCCTTTCCCTAGTTCCTTCCTCCCTTTCTCATTCACTCATCTTCCTCCTCCTCCTCCTCCTTATATATCTAAGCCTTACCTTCTCAGCCCCTTTCATTACCTTCAACAACTCCCTTTTTTTCCCTTCCCTTCCTTCTTCCTTTCCCTAGTTCCTTCCTCACTTTCTCATTCACTCATCTTCCTCCTCCTCCTCCTCCTCAGCCCCTTTCATTACCTTCAACAACTCTTTTTCCTTCTTCCTTTCTCTAGTTCCTCCTCCTCCTCCTCCTCCTCCTCCTCATTTATCTAACCTCTACCTTCTCGTCCCGTCACAGAACCAGATTAACATGTGGTGGCCCAATGGTTACGGCGCCCAGCCTCTCTACACCCTCACAGCCACCTGGGTGAGCGAGGATGAGGCAGAGACATCCGCCAAGAGTGTGAGGGTTGGGTTCAGGACGGTGGAGCTCAACCAGGATTTCATTGAACCGAACGACACGACTAAAGGTGTTGTATGGTAGTGTGTTGGACAACCCGGTCCAGTTTGTGTATTTTTTGTTTTATATAATGGATTTATAAGGACATTTTCTTGGGGTAATGCCTTCACTCACACACACACACACACACACACACAAACACCTAAAAAAAAAAATGTCCCACCAGTTATAAGTCGAGTAATCATTTGTTTATTTATTTTTTGTATGTTTTTGTTTGTTTTTTCTTGTTTATTATTCCTCGGTCAATGCAGGGAAGGCAAGTCAGTTTCCATTTTGTATTTTCCATTCATTCATTTTTTATTTACTTATTTTTTGGGGGGTGAAGACAATCAAGTCTGTTCATGGCTGTCCCTTTCGTTCACGGCTGTCCCTTCGTTCATGGCCATCCTCTCGTTCACAGCCGTCCTCTCATTCACAGCCGTCCCTCTTGTTCCAGGGCGTCACTATCGCGTGTTCGTCAACAACGTGTTTATGTTCATGAAGGGAAGCAACTGGATTCCCGCCCACGTCCTGCCGGAGATGGTGACCCCAGAGTACACGCGCTACCTCATGCAGGCAGCCGCGGACACACACCAGAACTGCATGAGGGTGTGGGGCGGCGGCATCTACGAGTCCGATGTGTTCTATGAGGTGCGTGTGTTGTTGTTTTAATATGGACACTATACTTCTGTTCTCATTTCTCCATCAGGGCCATAAAACCAACCCTGGAAATGACCCAAACTCCAATGAAAGCCTTGTCAAATATGTGTTTCTTTAGGTTCATGGTACAGAAAAAGAGTCAAACTACCACCAGGGTCATAAAGCTACTCCTGGAAATGCCACAAACTCCTACGAAAACCTTGTCAAATATGTGTTTCTTTAGGTTCATGGTACAGAAAAAGCGTCAAACTACCACCAGGGTCATAAAGCTACTCCTGGAAATGCCACAAACTCATACGAAAGCCTTCAATTTTTTTCCCTTCTGTTACGTTCAATCTTCTCTCCCTCCTTCTTATCCCCTCATCTTTATCTACCTCCCTTTATGTTCCTCCTCTCCTTCTCCTTGTCTGTTCATTTCCTCTCACTTATTTCTCTAAACTTTGATGTCCGTTTACGAGGATGACCATTGCTTTTTATTACGACACTTTTGCTTCTTTCATCAGCTATCTCTAAAGGTCAAAGAGGGGGTCAGTCAGGTTCTATTGAGGGTCTTTTGAGGTTCATGGTATAGAAGGAGGGTCAAACTACCACCAGGGTCATAAAGCTACTCCTGGAAAGGCCACAAACTCCTACGAAAGCTTTGTCAAATATGTGTTTCTCTAGGTTCATGGTACAGAAGAAGGTTCAGACTACCACCAGGGTCATAAAGCTACTCCTGGAAATGCCACAAACTCATACGAAAGCCTTGTCAAATATGTGTTTCCTTAGGTTCATGGTATAGAAGAAGGTTCAGACTACCACCAGGGTCATAAAGCTACTCCTGGAAATGCCACAAACTCCTACGAAAGCCTTGTCAAATATGTGTTTCCTTAGGTTCATGGTACAGAAGAAGAGTCAAACTACCACCAGGGTCATAAAGCTACTCCTGGAAATGCCACAAACTCATACGAAAGCCTTGTCAAATATGTGTTTCCTTAGGTTCATGGTACAGAAGAAAGTTCAAACTACCACCAGGGTCATAAAGCTTCTCCTGGAAATGCCACAAACTCATACAAAAGCCTTGTCAAATATGTGTTTCCTTAGGTTCATGGTACAGAAGAAGGTTCAGACTACCACCAGGGTCATAAAGCTACTCCTGGAAATACCACAAACTCCTACGAAATGTTTAGAAATATGTCCCAATGCATGTTTGGTCCCCACCAGATCGCTGATGAGCTGGGCATCCTGATCTGGGAGGACCTGATGTTTGCCTGTAGCATGTACCCTGTCAATGAAGACTTCCTGGAGACTGTGGAAGCAGAGATGGTGACCCAGATCCGCCGGCTACAGCACCACCCCAGTATCCTCCTCTGGGCCTCAAACAACGAAAACGAAAAGGCCCTTCGCGGTAACTGGTGAGTGTTGGGGCTTTTTTTAATTTTTTTATTTTTTTATTTTTTTTACCTTACCTAACCTAACACTAGCCCAGTTGCCTATTCCTTGTTCTTCATCTCAGGGTCTCATAATCTCTTTATCTCTGTTTCTGTCTCTGTGTCCCTGTCTTACCTAAAATATATTTGACAAGGCTTTCGTAGGAGTGGTGGGCATTTCCAGGGGCAGTTTTATGACTATGGTGGTAGTGTGAGTCTTCTTCTGTACCATGAACCTGAAGAAACACCCATTGGAACCTGACTGACCCCCTCCTTGACATTTAGAAATGGCTGATGTGAGAAGCGAGAGTGTCTTATAATGCTAACCTTGATCTCTCTGTCTCTGTTTCTGTCTCTTTCTGTCTAACCTAACATTACCTTACCTTACCTAACCTATTCCTTGTTCTTCATCCCAGTGTTTCTTAATCTCTCTATTTCTGTTTGTCTCTGTCTAACCTAACATTACCTTACCTAACCTAACCTAACCTAACACAAGCCCAGTATCCTAATCCACGTTCTCCATCTCAGGGTCTCTTAATCTCTCTATCTCTGTTTCTCTGTCTGTCTAACCTAACATTACCTTACCTTACCTAACCTATTCCTTGTTCTTCATCCCAGTGTTTCTTAATCTCTCTATTTCTGTTTGTCTCTGTCTAACCTAACATTACCTTACCTAACCTAACCTAACACAAGCCCAGTATCCTAATCCACGTTCTCTATCTCAGGGTCTCTTAATCTCTCTATCTCTGTTTCTCTGTCTGTCTAACCTAACATTACCTTACCTTACCTAACCTATTCCTTGTTCTTCATCCCAGTGTCTCTTAATCTCTCTGTCTCTGTCTGTGTCAAACCTAACCTAACCTAACTAGCCCAGTTGCCTAATCCTCATCTCTCATCCTAGGTACGGCACATCCTCGGACTTTGAGCGGTACAAGGCTGACTACATTACGCTCTACGTGGACACAATCAAGGCGGTGGTGCAGGAGGAGGACGCCACCCGCCCCTTTGTGGTCAGCTCCCCCAGCAACGGCATAGAGTCGGAGGAGGAAGGCTACGTTGCGGAGAACCCTGGAGACACACACTATGGCGACAGTAAGCGATGATGATAGGTGGATAGAAGATAAACAGATAGATTTTTAGATAGGGTAGATAGGTTAAGTAGATACTATATGTTTGATAGGTTATGTTACGGGAAGCTCCTCGGACAGACTAAGGCAGCAGTAAGATTGATGATAGTATGTATATAGATAGATAGATAGATATAATAATAATAATAATAATGATAATAATAATAATAATAATAATAATAATAGTAATAATAATTATAATAATCTCGCACTCCTTCCCCTCCTCTCCCCTGCACAGAGCATTACTACAACTACTTAAGTGACGCCTGGGTTGGCTCGGAGACGCCCATCACCAGGTTCGCCTCGGAGTACGGGTTCCAGTCCTGGCCGTCCTTCATGTGAGTGCGTTTACCTCCTCTCTCGTTGTAGAAAACACAAAAAAACAGGTGCTTACGACATTAACACTAAGCTTTGTACAGTTTCTCTTTCTCTCTCGTTGTAGAAAAACAGAAAAAGAATGTATGCTTATGACACACATCACTTACCTCCGTACAGCCCCCCTTCCTCCCTTGCCAGTTCCCCTTCCTCCCTTGCTAGTTCCCCTTCCTAGTTCCCCTTCCTTCCTCCCTTGCTAGTTCCCTTTCCTCCCTCCCTTGCTAGTTCCCCTTCCTTCCTCCCTTGCTAGTTCCCTTTCCTCCCTCCCTTACTAGTTCCCTTTCCTCCCTCCCTTGCTAGTTCCCCTTCCTTGCTATAAAAACCGAACCGAAACATCTCTTACGACACTGACAGTAACCCTCGTACAGTCCCCTTCTTCCCGTACTATAAAAGCCAAACCTTACCATCCCTTACGACACTCACAGTAACCTTCGTAGAGTCCCCTTCTTCCCGTACTATAAAAAACAAACCTAACCATCCCTTACGACACTGACAGTAACCTTCGTACAGTCCCCTTCCTCCCCTTGCTATTAAAACCAAACCAAACCACCCCTTACGATAATCACACTGACCTTTCTGACCCTTCGTACAGCACCATGGATCCGATACCCTACGCCCCTGTCCACCCAGCAGTGAATGGGTACCAGGTATTAATCAGGGGTTGGGATCTGTTCCCTTCTCCTATAATCCCTTCCCCTTCCGTCTCTCTCCGGCATGTGACCACGGATGTTGCGCCGGCTAAACAAAACTCTCCAATTTCCTACAGCACCATGGAGTCCGTAACCATCGAGGAGGATTGGAACAGGGAGTCCGCCCTCATGTACCACCGCCAGCACCACCCGCTTGGTCAGGAGGAGCTCGCCCTGCAGATCGGCCTACATATGCACATGCCACCCCAGGACGGCTCCGTTAAGGCTTATGAGGATTATTTGTATCTCTCGCAGGCAAGTTATGGGTGGGGTGTGGTCTCTGTCTCTCTCTATCTCTCTGTTTTTGTTTTTCTGTGTTTTTTTCTGTTTCTTTGTCTCTATCTCTCTCTCTTTGTCTCTCTCTATCTCATTTTTCTGTCTTTTTTTGTCTCTGTTTCTTTGTCTCTTCAATCTGTCTGTTTCTTTGTCTCTGTCTGTCTCTCTCTGTCTCTCCAGCTATGTCTGTCTTTGCCTGTTTAAACTCTGTCTCTGTTTCTCTGGTTCTGTCTCTGCATCTCTCTCTCTCTCTCTGTCTCTGTCTCTGTCTCTTGATCTTGCTCTTGATCTTGCTCTCTTTGTCTCTCTCTATCTCATTTTTCTGTCTTTTTGTCTCTGCATCTCTCTGTCTCTCTCTGTCTCTTCAGGGTGCATTAGGTTATTCATTGTGCCTTTGAATGTATAACAGAGACAACACCAGACAGTAAACATCAACAAAGGGAGAACTACTGTATTATCGAACTCTAGTTTAACACCCATGCATACCCAGAGCTGCCGTCACCTCCACATCTCTCACCTCCACCCTATCGCTCCACCAGGTCCACCAGGCCGTCGCGGTGAAGGTTGAAACGGAGATATACCGGCGCTGGATGAGTGAGGTCAACGAGAAGGGTGAAGGTTATACCAGCGGCGCCCTGTACTGGCAGCTCAACGACATCTGGCAGGGGGCATCGTGGGCCTCCATTGGTGAGTCACGAGCCTGTGCACTCTACTCCTACATCTGTCTCAATGTCTATATCTATCATTCCATCCCTGTTCGTAGCTTCTCATTTTTCCTGATTTCAGGCTAAAAAATGTCCCACCCACAAAACTAATGATACCTATTTATATTTATTGCTAGAAGTGTTAATTCTAGGGGGTTTTGTGCAGTCATTATGCGTTAGATAGCTATGGGTCAATCTAGTTTGGTGAGTATGATATCATGGCATCCCTGCTGAGCCTGTGCACTCTACACCTACATCTGTCTCTATGTCTATATCTATCATTCCATCCCTGTATCATGCATTACCTACTTCATTTTGATATCTATGAGTCTCTTGGTCAGGAAGAAGGTTAAGGTTAAGTTTAGCAAGGAATATTAACCCTGTTTCTAAGTATCATTGTTATTATTATTATTATTATTATTTCTTTGTCAGAGTACGGAGGGCGGTGGAAAATGCTTCACTACTACGCCAAGAAATTCTTCGCCCCCACTCTGATCTCTGCCTATCTGGAAGGGGACAATGTGAGTCTTTTGTAGCCTTCGTAGACAAACCTCCCGAGTCATCATGTAAGAGTTTCCTAGTGCTGAATCCTTTACAGTGGTTTAAGCTCAAAGTATATGTCATGAATTAAATGTTTAAACCCCTTACTCCTAATATTGAATCCTTTATCATCTTATTTTGAAGAGTTTGAATCTGTTGCTCCTAATACCGAATCCTTTATCATGTTTTGAGAGAGTGAACCCCTTACGCTTAATACTCAATCCTCTGTCATGTTTTTAGAAGAGTTTGATCCCCTTACCCAAAATACTGGATCCTCTATAATGGTTTCAGATCAAAGTATATGTCAGGAATTAAGTGTTTAAACCCCTTACTTTTAATACTCAATCCTCTATCATGTTATTTTTAAGAGTTTGAACCCCTTATCCCTAATACTGGATCCTCTATAATGGTTTCAGCTGCTGGTGTACGTCGTGAATGAGGGATTTGAACCCATCACTTCCGGCTCCGTGGTCATCAACCTTCATCGCTATGACACGCTGGGCATTGTTTTCATTTACACACAGACTTCAGTTGATGTGGTAAGTAAGGAAGTAAGGAAGGAAGGAAGGAGAAGCATAGAAAGAATTAGGAGGGAGAAAAATTAATTAAGAACGATAATACTAATGAGTCGACCCGTCCGCTGCGATTGGCACGGATTTCGCCTTCACTGGCAGCCTGGTAACATACACTCCCAGGTCTTCCTCTGCCTCTGTGGTGGATAGTGGAGTGTTTCCCATGTTGTATTGGTGTGCTGGATATCCCTTCACTGGTAGCCTGGTAACATACACTCCCAGGTCTTTCTCTGCCTCTGTGGTGGATAGTGGAGTGTTTCCCATGTGGTATTGGTGTGCTGGATATCCCTTCACTGGTAGCCTGGTAACATACACTCCCAGGTCTTCCTCTGCCTCTGTGGTGGATAGTGGAGTGTTTCCCATGTTGTATTGGTTTGCTGGATATCCCTTCACTGGTAGCCTGGTAACATACACTCCCAGGTCTTTCTCTGCCTCTGTGGTGGATAGTGCAGTGTTTCCCATGTGGTATTGGTGTGCTGGAAATCCCTTCACTGGTAGCCTGGTAACATACACTCCCAGGTCTTTCTCTGCCTCTGTGGTGGATAGTGCAGTGTTTCCCATGTGGTATTGGTGTGCTGGATATCCCTTCACTGGCAGCCTGGTAACATACACTCCCGAGTCTTCCTCTGCCTCTGTGGTGAATAGTGGAGTGCTTCCCATGTGGTATTGGTATGCTGGATATCCCCTCCCAAGGTGCAAGACTTTACATTTTTCTTCACTGAATTGTAGCAACCACTTTTTGTTCCATTCCTATAGCTTGGTGATGTCTTCTGGTAGGAAATCCACAGTCGAGGGGTTAACAAGTCAGTTATAGGGGACAAGGAAATGAGTGAAGAAATAGTTATAGAAGGAAAGGGGAACAGTATCTTAGCCACAGAAGAAAGTAAGGAGAAGAAAACAGAAATATGCCTACAATACCTAATGGGTTAACAATAAGTGGGTGGGTGTCAATTTTTGCTTTAACCCCTTGACTGTGGATTTCCTACAAGAAGACTTCACCAAGCTACAGGAATGGAGCAAAAAGTGGCTGCTACAATTCAATTAAAAAAAATGTAAAGTCCTGCACCTCGCGAGTGGATATCCAGCACACCAATACCACATGGGAAACACTCCACTATCCACCACAGAGGCAGAGAAGGACCTGGGAGTATGTGTTACCAGGCTACCAGGGAAAGCCAACTTCGTTTCAACTGCAGCAGATGGGTTAAACTCATCAACATGTTATCAATGCCTTCCTTACCATCACAGCCAGGGCAAACCTCCAAGCTAGTCGCCAACATAAGCCTGACGATGGACCTGGAGATCTCGGAGCACTGCCAGTCAGGGCTCTCTGATCCCGAGGACATGTGTTTCATCACCGCCCAGATCCAAGACTCTGATGAACTCCTCCTGGGCCCGGAAACCTTCTATCTCCTTGAGAAGCCAAAATATGCGCTCTTACTCCATGCTGCTGTTGAGGTGAGCTTGGGAAAGGTTGGGAATGGAGACACAAAGGTTGAAAGGTCAAGTTCGAGGTGTGTGCTTTAGTAAACGCCAAGGTTATAGGTCATATGGAACAGAATGAGAGGCTGAAAGAGAGGTCAAGTTTGGGTGCAGAGGTAAAAAGGTCAAGTTTGGGGCATGTGCTATAGTTGAACGTCAAGCTTAAAGGTCAAAAGGCACAGAATGAGAGGCTGAAAGAGAGGTCATTTGTAGGTGGAGATTTTAAAAAGGTCAAGTTTGGGACATGTGCTATAGTAAACTATAAGGTTATAGGTCATAGGAACAGAATGAGGGCTGAAAAAGAGGTCATTTGTAGGTGGAGATGTAAAAAAGGTCGTGTTTGGGAATAGACACACAAAGGTTAAAGGTAAAAAGGTCAAGTTTGAGACATGTGCTATAGTGAATGCCAAGGTTATAGGTCACATGAGAGGGTGAAAGAGAGGTCAATATCAGGTGAGGAGGTGTTCTGATACTCTCTATACACTATGCTATATGATTTTTATGTCCTTTGCTATACACTATGCTAATTTTTATGTCCTTATTTTCATGTCCTTTGCTATACACTGTGCTAATTTTTATGTCTTTTACTGAACACTATGCTAAATTTTATGTCCTTTTCCTTCCCTCTCATAGGTTGGGGACATCATCGGACCCACACAGACACAATACAGCAACTGGACCTTTGCTGTGACGGTGAGGACGGACGTTCCAGCGCTCTTCGTGTGGCTGGAGACAACGCACCCCGGAGTGTTCTCGGACAACGGGTTCATCATGACGGAGGCAGAGACGGCGGTTCAGTTTTACGCCGGCGAGGAGGTGACGGCGGCAGAGTTACAGGCATCGATGAGCGTCAAGTCCCTCACTGACACCTATGCACAACGGTACGGAGGTGAGACGCTGGCCGAGGGTATACTGCATCCCAATGACATCCGGAACATCTGGTAGGCACGATCCTCGAGGCTTTTTATTCATCATTACCTCCAGACAGAATGGCAGGCATCAGAACAGCATTGAAAGTGTGAAGATCTTGAGACACACTTCCATTATTTCAGAGCTAAAGTAACCACTGTGGATCATTTAAAACTGTACTAATCTGTCTATATGTTCATCGTCAAGTCATTAGGTCCACACAGAACAGCATTGAAAGTCTGGGAAGATCTCAAGACATACTCTCATCCATTATTTTAGAGGTAAAATAACCACTGTGGACCTTTTTAAACTGTTCTCATTGGTCTTTCTGTTTAGTACCAAGCCATCATCTCCAGTACGTAACAGTAGGCCTCAAAGCAGTGTCGTGTTGTCTGGGTCTTTGCATGTTCTCTCGAGGCAGTGCTGAATAAAGGGAGAGTTTGTCGTAGTGTAGTATGTCTCTGTATCCTTGACTGTACACACTAAAGAGGTATGAGGGAAGTGTAGTGTTGTGTTTGTTATCTTTATAAGTGGATGCCCTTGAGCTGCCTCCCTTCCTGTAAGAGAAACATAGAGCAACAGTAATCATAATCATCTTGCACTCGTTTCCCCTCTCAAAGTAGGAAAAAAGAGCACATTCACCTTAGTATATTTAGAGTTTTGAATGGCGAATGTAAGTGCAAGTTCATATAAGGGATGCAGGGGCAGTATGTTAGAGGAATGAGGAAGACTCTGGGATATTGGAGTCACTGTCTGCCAGAGATGAGGACAAGATCTAACACTTCTATAAATAACATGCTGCCAGAACTGAAATATTTATACTTTGTTATTGTTATCGTTGTTTTTTCACGCCTCTCTGCCCACCTGCACCTCCCTACCTCCCAGCCTTTCACGCCCCTCCCTCCCAGCCCTTCATGTCCCTCCCTCCCAGTCCATCATGTCCCTCCCTCCCAGTCCATCATGTCCCTCCCTCCCAGCCTTTCACGCCCCTCCCTCCCAGCCCTTCACCTCCCTCCCTCCTAGCCCTTCACCTCCCTCCCTCCCAGCCCTTCACCTCCCTCCCTCCCACCCCTTCACGTCCCTCCCTCCCACCCTTTCACCTCCCTCCCTCCCAGCCCTTCACCTCCCTCCCTCCCAGCCCTTCACGCCCCTCCTCTTACTCCTGCCACACCTCACAGCCCCCATGACAGCCCCTGCAACACAACACAACTCAAAACCATACAGCAGTGGTTCCCAAATGAAAGTTAGGGCAAAGAAATGGGCTGTCTCTCTCTACCCCATTAATAGGTATTGAGAAACTTAGAGACAATGTAAGTTAGTTAGTTAGTTAGGAGAAGACTAGGGAAAGAAGGGAGGATGGAAACTTTTGAAGGACCCCCTAGAAAGGAAAAAAAATGGGCTGTCTCTCTCTCTCTCTACCCCATTAAAAGAAATTGAGAGAAAGAAAATAGAAAAGAGTGAAATATGATCAAGTGGGTGACTGTAAATAGGAACTGACCGCTTATAGATAAATTAAGGCCCCCATACACCCTCTCTATGGATATATAAGGGAAAGAAAATAGAAAATACTGTAAAATATGACCAAATGGATAACTGTATATAGGAACTGACCCCTTACAAATAAACTGTACCTCAATATCACTGTTCTCAAAGTGGGTCAGACAGGTGTTCAATCTCGTTATCAGCAATACAGACTTGTATATAGGAACTGACCTCTTATAAATAAACTGAGACCAATATCAATTTCCTCAAGGTGGGTCAGACAGGTGTTCAAGTTCGTTATCAGCAATGCAGGTGTGTGTAGGGGGGGGGGCCAGGCTGTGTCAGTGGCCCCCTTTGCTTGGCACCCTCGCTGGCACTGGGCCATGGGCGGGGTGTAACCTTCACAAGATTTATCGTCGCCTGCCAAGTAGTGCAGCGCTTACTGAAAATAGAGCGTTCGTAAATAGTCCAGCAGGGGAAGCGTATGGCTGAGTGAGTGCTTGATTATTTCTAGATATTTCCCCGCGTGTTTGTATCTGTGTGTGTGTTTGTAAGGGGTTTCTGAATGTGTTTCCTGATGTAGGAGTCAAATATTTAAAAGGATTCACTCAAATATGCAGAGAAAGCTGATAAATCAATGCTTTATTTTTATTTTTTGCCCTTCAACTGCTTCCTCTGCTGTAAGAAAAATAAGTATAATGAAAAATTCTTATGGTTAGAGATTCCCTGATGTTAGTTAATTGGTTAGATTAGGTCCTCCTTTGCCTCCCTCTTGCTTTTGAAGTTGAACACATACATTGGAGGCCCTTGTGTATGTTGTGAAGCTTAAAATCCAATTGTCAGGCAGCAGTTTATGATTTCAAGAGGCAGTTTATGGCCATCGAGAGACTGTACATAGAATTAACTACCATGCCTTTGAAGTTAAACACATACATTGGAGGCCCTTGTGTATGTTGTGACGCTTAAAATCCAATTGTCAGGAAGCAGTTTATAATTTCAAGAGACAGTTTATGGCCATCGAGAGACTGTACATGTAATTAACTACCCTGCGTTTCAAGTTGAACACATATATTTGAGTTCTGTGTATGTTATCAAACTTAAATTACAGTCGTCAAAGTGCAGTTTATGATTTTACGAGACAGTTTATGGCTATCAAAAGACTATATATCATTGACTATCATCCTTGTCCTTCCTTTGGCCAGGTTAGTGCATGGCCTTTGAAGTTGAACAGATACACTTGAGTCCCTGTATATGTTGTGAAGCTTAAAATACAGTTGTCAGAACGTAAGTTATGATTTTACGAGACAGTTCGTGGCTATCAAAAGACACTCCTGACTCTCCTGCCTCCCCTCCCGTTGGCTAGGTTAGTACATGGCCTTTGAAGTTGAACAGATAGACTTGAGTCCCTCCTGTGAAGCTTAAAATCCAGTTGTCAGGAAGCAGTTTATGATTTGAAGAGAGGAAGCAGTTTATGATTTGAAGAGAAGAAGCAGTTTATGATTTCAAGAGACAGTTTATGATTTCAAGAGACAGTTTATGATTTCAAGAGAGGAAGCAGTTTATGATTTCAAGAGAGGAAGCAGTTTATGATTTCAAGAGAGGAAGCAGTTTATGATTTGAAGAGAGGAAGCAGTTTATGATTTCAAGAGGAAGCAGTTTATGATTTCAAGAGTCAGTTTATGATTTCAAGAGTCAGTTTATGATTTCAAGAGACAGTTCATGGCTATCAAATAGACTCTCCTGACTCTCCTGCCTCCTCTCCTTTAGCTAGGTTAGTGCAGGGCCTCTGAACTTATGACTTGGCTGCTTGAACACACTCTGGGAGGAGGTGGAAAGTTCCTGGTGGCTGGCTGGCTGGCTGTCCTCATTTTAGAACTATGAATACACTGATTTCCCTTTCTCCTATAAGTATTTGTCTGATAATATTTCTTTCCTCGTGTTGATATTTCAGGTTTTATGTCCCCCCCTTTCATTTTCTTTTATTTTCTCTTTGTTAATCTTTTCCTCACTTTACTGTCCTTGTCTCTTTTTCCTTTCGTATTTAACTATTTCTGGTACAGTTTTCCTTTCTTTTTTAACTGTTTTGTCCCTTTCTTTATTTTAATTTCCCTTCTTTTTCGCATTCTTTTCCTAACTTTACTGTCCTTGCTGTATAGGTCTTTTCATAGATTCATTTCCTCTCAGTATTGTCTGAGGTCATTGATAGGTGTGAGAGGGACCACTTACCTCTTGTCTATAAGCTCTTAAGACCCTCCATCAGACCATTAGACAGCCACTGTTGGCCAGCAAAGAGTAGCCATGGAGTGAGCCCAGTCTTGTCTTATTCAGTAAAGGGAGGATTTTTATATGAGAAAAAGTTTGTATTCAGGAAAGTAAAGAAAAACCATATAAAAGGTGGTAGTAGTAGTAGTAGTAGTAGTAGTAGTAGTAGTAGTAGTATAGTCTGTCCACGTCGAGTTGAACCCAGAAGCCCCTCCCCACAGGCGATGTAGGAAGGGCATAGTCGCTCTGTTGCTGGTGATTGGTTGATGGTGATGGGCAGGAGAGCGTACACTCAACAGGGCTTCCTTAATTTACTAAAGTTTCTTCATATTCTGTGTAAGGCGTGAAATAAATCAACAAACGAGAATCGTGAATACATTTGCTGTCACCTAATATAAAAAAAGTAATGGGTATCCGTAATTGTGGAGCAGATATTGGGTGAGGGAATGAACATTTCAAAAAGACCTTAGCGTGAGAAGGAGCAGCATAGGTCAGATAGGATCGCCTCCACGTCGCCCACCGTCACCAATGGAACTCTAATCCCCCTCCCCCTCAGGCCCCCCTTGGGTCCAGACACGTGAGGCCTCTCTCTCTCTCACTCTCGCTCTCTCTCTCTCTCTCTCTCTCTCTCTCTCTCTCTCTCTCTCTCTGTGTGTGTGTTTAATAATAATTATAATAATAATAATGATAATGTGATATTATTATTATTATTATTATTATTATTATTATTATTATTATTATTATTATAGTTATTATATAATGATAATAAAAATGCGATGATAATAATAATGATTTTAATAATAATAATAATAATAATAATAATAATAATAATAATGATAATGATAATGAACAGCTAATATAGGAATTACTATAGTCTCCCTCCTCCCCGCTAGAAGCCCCGCCGACCTGCCCAAGTTACCAGATTGCCCTACCCAGCACATTGTCTTCAACGGTTTCCAGCTAAAAGCGATCACATTCACATCATTAACGGCATGCAATCGAACACTGTACAAAACACTAGTCGTTGATGTAGTTTATAGGGGCAGGAAGGATGAATCTAAGCTCCTAAACCTCATTTGAGTGTTGGGTTTGAGGTAGTTGTGGTGGAGAGAGTTAAAAAAAAATTAAAAAAGCCTTCTATTACTTTTTCTTTTTCCTTCTCCTCCTCCTCCTCCTCCTCCTCCACCTGGTTCCGCTTGCAGGCATTGACAGGAGGAAGTGAGGGAAGGGAAGGGCTCTTATGTTTTAGCAGCTGTCACGTGTTAATCACCCTTGGCCTGGTCACATGCTAGACTCGGTATTACAATTAAGAAGTCAGTGCTGAAGCTGTGTGTGTGTGTGTGTGTGTGTGCCCCAAATGAGATTGCACATGTATTTTTTGGTATGTATATTGGGACGAAAAACTACATACATACATACATACATTTGATAATTAGATTCGCGGGTTTATTCTCTACATAGAAGATAATATATATCCCGTGAGTGTTTCCTGCATTCATGGTAGTACAGAAAGAAGCCTTGCCAAATCATCAATGGACCTTCTCACAACCTCTACGAAAGCCTTATCAGATGTGGGTATATAAGCGCTTTCGACTCTAGAACAACTATTTCCCAAGCCTACAAAGGAGAGATAGATCGGGTTCCCATAAGGCTCATAAAACTATCAATGGACCTTCCCATAACCTCTACGAAAGCCTTATCAAATGTGGGTAAGCGTGAAGCCCGGATCGGCCCCTGAGAAACCGATCAAGGATATCTCCCCGCGCGCGCAAATTCTCAACAGCGACCCGTCTCCATCCCTCTCTCTCGCTCTCGCAAAACCGGCGAAGGCGACAGAATAGAACGAGTCAGGTGCACCGTGGAAGGTTCGCGAGTGTCTGCCAGTGTCTATATATGCCGGGGAGTGTCAGTCCGGCGCCAGAGTAGAGCTGCAACAAGTGGCAGAAGGTGAACGGCTCCCCACCGTAGAACAGGAGCAGGAGACCCTCGCGAACGGCACAAGGACACCGCTCGCTACCCCCCAAGGACTTTGCAGGTCAAGCCGCGCTACTATAGGGAAGGTGAGTTGACCCGGTTGACCTGACCTTTTTTCCTCGTATAGCTATTTCTGTACTCAATTGACAAGCATTCTTTTTATCATCCCCCCCTCCCCCCCCCCGATTTTTTTTCCCTTCTTCTTTTTAACTATTTTTGCACTTATTTTTTCCTTTCCTTTCGCGATGTTCTCTACACTCACTCATTTCCAACTTTCACATATACTTATAATTACTTAAACCTACTTTTTTGGACTCCTTCACACATATTTCCGTCCTTACTTAAGTCTGGGATTACACTTTCCCCCATTGTTTTATTCGCTTATATTAGCCTCGTACCGTATATCCTTTTTTGTTCCTATTGTTCTTTCTCTCATTCTTTCCTTGTTATATTGTATCCTGTCGAGTGTAATGAAAGAGGTGTCAAAGTTACGATGAGTGTGATTATAGTGACGTCGGAAATTATGTGGAAAAGTATAATGGAGATTTATAACGCTGTCTCATTGTGTATATATAAGGTATGGTTGTTCTTTGTATCCTCTCGTGGTGCAGTGGATAGCGTGCTTAGAGACACGAATCCCGCGGGCCATGGTTCGAATCCCGGCCGCCACGAGGAGCTATAACGTATGCCTCTTACGGTATTCAATCTCTCTCTCTCTCTCTCTCTTCTCATATTTCACTTTCTTCCTCATCATCATCTATTTTCCCTGATCATATCCATCGCTCCAAGCCTCCAATTGTAATTCCTCCTCTCTCTCTCTCTCTCTCATTTGCACCATATGAAACAATTACTTAATAGGTCTGGTATATATATATATTTTTTCCTCCTTTTTCGGATTTTTTCTCTGAGTTAAAAATAAAAAGAGAACGAAAAATAAGTGTAAAGCGAAATAATAACTTGAACTAGAGATGAAAAAAACTATCAGATCGAGGTTTGGTTAATTGAGTCAGTTCGCCGGAGCGGTCGTGTGCCTGCAGGGGTTGGCGGGACAGACGCGACATTAAAATTAGAACACAATGGCTGGCTGGCTGGACCCCTGACTCTCGGTTCTGTTTGGAGGGTTGCCATGGCGAGGGTGCTAGGCTGAAGGCGACCCTGCACAAACGTTCCTTCCCTTGCTGTTCCTGTTGCATAATTGACGTAGTACACCTTTCGGTCTTACGTGTACGCTTTGGGTCTAACTGATGTCGAGGGTGTGTCTGTTTCTTGTTCCTCGGTTAATTCGTAGTAATACTCCCTTGGCCGTATGAGAAAGTGGTGGGCCTAAAATACGCCTGGATAGAAAGTGAAAGTTGTTCTGTGTATCTTAGTAACGCCGCCTCTCCTCCCCTCTCCCCCAGATGGCTAAGGCAGTGGGCATCGACCTAGGCACCACCTACTCGTGCGTGGGCGTCTTCCAGCACGGCAAGGTGGAGATCATCGCCAACGACCAGGGCAACAGGACCACGCCCTCCTACGTGGCCTTCACCGACACGGAGCGGCTCATCGGGGACGCCGCCAAGAACCAGGTGGCCATGAACCCCAACAACACCGTATTCGACGCCAAGCGACTCATCGGCAGGAAGTTCGACGACACGACGGTGCAGAGCGACATGAAGCAGTGGCCCTTCACGGTGGTGTCGGAGGGCGGCAAGCCCAAGATCAGCGTCGAGTACAAGGGCGAGAACAAGAAGTTCTTCCCGGAGGAGATCTCGTCCATGGTGCTCATCAAGATGAAGGAGACGGCCGAGGCGTACCTGGGCGGCGCCGTCAAGGACGCCGTCGTCACCGTGCCCGCCTACTTCAACGACTCGCAGCGGCAGGCCACCAAGGACGCCGGCACCATCTCCGGCATGAACGTGCTCAGGATCATCAACGAGCCCACCGCCGCCGCCATCGCCTACGGCCTCGACAAAAAGGTCGGCGGTGAGCGCAACGTTCTCATCTTCGATCTGGGCGGCGGAACCTTCGACGTCTCCATCCTGACCATCGAGGACGGCATCTTCGAGGTGAAGTCCACTGCCGGCGACACTCACCTCGGCGGGGAGGACTTCGACAATAGGATGGTGAACTTCTTCGTGCAGGAGTTCAAGAGGAAGTACAAGAAGGACTTGGCGACGAACAAGCGAGCCGTCCGCCGCCTCAGGACGGCCTGTGAACGCGCCAAGAGGACCTTGTCGTCCTCCACGCAGGCCAGCATCGAGATCGACTCCCTGTTTGAAGGCATCGACTTCTACACGTCCGTCACACGCGCCCGCTTCGAGGAGCTCTGCTCCGACCTGTTCCGCGGGACGCTGGAGCCCGTGGAGAAGTCTCTGCGTGACGCCAAGATGGACAAGGCCCAGATCCACGACATCGTGCTCGTCGGCGGCTCCACGCGCATCCCCAAGATCCAGAAGCTGCTGCAGGACTTCTTCAACGGCAAGGACCTCAACAAGTCAATCAACCCCGACGAGGCGGTGGCGTACGGCGCGGCGGTGCAGGCGGCCATCCTGTGCGGCGATAAGTCCGAGGCCGTGCAGGACCTGCTACTGCTGGACGTGACGCCGCTGTCGCTGGGCATCGAGACTGCGGGCGGCGTGATGACGGCGCTCATCAAGCGGAACACCACCATCCCCACCAAGCAGACGCAGACCTTCACCACCTACTCCGACAACCAGCCCGGCGTGCTCATCCAGGTGTACGAGGGCGAGCGGGCCATGACGCGCGACAACAACCTGCTCGGAAAGTTCGAGCTGACGGGCATCCCGCCCGCGCCGCGTGGCGTGCCGCAGATCGAGGTGACCTTCGACATCGACGCCAACGGCATCCTGAATGTGTCCGCCGTGGACAAGAGCACCGGCAAGGAGAACAAGATCACCATCACTAACGACAAGGGCCGCCTCAGCAAGGAGGACATCGAGCGCATGGTCAACGAGGCGGAGAAGTACCGCGCCGAGGACGACCTACAGCGGGAGCGCGTCTCCGCCAAGAACAACCTCGAGTCGTACTGCTTCAACATGAAGTCCACGGTGGACGACGACAAGTTCAAGGACAAGATCCCCGAGAGTGACAGGACGGCCATCATCGACAAGTGCAACGATACCATCCAGTGGCTGGACTCCAACCAGCTGGCGGAGAAGGACGAGTACGAACACCGTCAGAAGGAGCTGGAGAAGGTGTGCAACCCCATCATCACCAAGATGTACGCCGCGGCCGGTGGGGCGCCTGGCGGCGGCATGCCCGGCGGCGGCATGCCCGGCGGCATGCCCGGAGGACCACAGGGCGCCGCGCCCGGCGGCGGCGGCAGCGGAGGACCCACCATCGAGGAGGTGGACTAAGGACACGACAACCACACCGCCAGGGTGAAGACCCGCCCGAAGACACGGCACACACTCAGCACGGCGCACACACACACACACACACACACACACACAACACGGCACACACTCACACTCACTCCACACAGTCACAACACCCACAATCAGACAGTAAAGAGAACATACATTTAGTTTTAAGATACCAACAAAGACGTTTATACGAGATTTTATAAAAAAAAAATAAATATATATAAATTATTACCGCAATGTTTTAATATCACGGAGAGTACGGATGACGGCTCCTCCTCCTCCTCCTCCTCCTCACCCCCACCACCAACACTTCCTCCACCTCCCTCTCCTCCTCCTCCCCCCCACCACCAACACTCCTCTTCCTTCCCCCCCCCTCTCTTCCTTATATTAACGCCATCATCATAAGGAGCATCAAAGAGAGAGAGAGAGAGAGAGAGAGAGAGAGAGAGAGAGAGAGAGAGAGAGAGAGAGAGAGAGAGAGAGAGAGAAGGGGCTGATGATGATGATGATGACCTGGTATTCAGCCCTCACCTGCCGCTGGGTCACCTGTCCCATCCCCCGCCCACCCCCTGGTCATCAATCATCGTCTTAACACGCGTCACCGACAGGACGAGTGATTAATTGCCTTGGTAGTAGTAGTAGTAGTAGTAGACATTCCTAACCGCAAAATGAGATTACAGCGTAAAGAAATTGATCATGTGTGTGTGTGTGTGTGTATGTGTGTGTGTGCGCGCGTGAGGAAGGCGTAGGTGGATGTGTGGGTGTGAGTGGGTGTGTGTGTGTGTGTGTGTGTGTGTGTGTGTGTGTTTATTTCAAGCAGACTGACGCCACCTGTTTGACGCTCTGTTAAATGAACCTCTCTCTCTCTCTCTCTCTCTCTCTCTCTAAGGCACCTTCAGAGGGTAAAACACCTTTCTGGAGGGCGTTAGAAGAATTAAGGTTAGTGGCGGTGGTGGAGGTGGTGATGGTGGTGGAGATGGTGATGGTGGTGGAGGGTGCGAAGGGGAGTTGAGGAGGAGGATGTTATAATCTATTTTCTTTGGCGTCAAGTCTGAGCTCTTAGCGGGGTGAATGTCACTTCGAAGATATATTGTTTGCTTTTACTTTCGTTCTTCTGCTTAGTACTATTTTTTTTCTGCTTTACGATTCATCTTTTTCTGTTTTAACGTTTTGTTCCTTTTCTTTCTTTTCCTCATCTCTCCTACATTCATTTTCACGTCGAAGGATATACTGTTTGCTTTTCCTGTTTTTCTTCTGCTTAGTACTCATTTTTTCTGCTTTTCTATTCATCTTTTCCTATTTTAACGTTTTGTTCCTTTACTTCCTTCTCATCTCTCCTTCTCTCTCTAATTATCCTCCTTACCTGTCCTCTTTCTCTTTCCCTATAGCGCTGGTAGGCTTTCGTGATGGGGCCTACGTATACAAGTCGGCCCCAGTCGGTTAAGTGGCGCAGGCAAATGTTTTATAGTGGCGCCATCCTGCTTGACTCACGCTGCCCCCTTGGAACTCATCTTTGCTCCTCTCTAGTGATGTTTAGTGATGCTGCATTAGAGAGATGATCTGTGATGGATGCTGTATTAGGGGGATGAGCTGTAACAAGGGATGCTGTATAAGGGAGATGAGCTGTGATGGATGTTGTATTAGGGGGATGAGCTGTAACAAGGGATGCTGTATTAGGGGGATGAGTTGTAACAAGGGATGCTGCAGGTGGTCATCAGGACAGCATGTGGGTATTCTTTGGTCATTCGGCGGGAGTGGGACTCGAACTCGGGACCTCTAGGAGCCGCCTGTATAAGTATTCGAGGTGGTGATGGTGGTGATAGTGATGATGGTGGTGGTATCTTGGCTTCGATCTCATTATCTTTACTGGCGAGGATATAATCGAAGTCTATCCCTTTCTCTCTCTACCCTCAAGTACTGCGGTTTTTGTGTTTATCGCTCTCTATATAAGTATTAATAGCCATGTGAACCCATAGCGAGGGTCACCTTGACCAACTTGGCAAAACTCAAGATTAGAAATTACGTTCCCTCTCTCTCTCTCTCTCTCTCTCTCTCTCTCTCTCTCTCTCTCTCTCTCTCTCTCTCTCTCTCTCTCTCTCTCTCTCTCGTATTTTTTTGCAATTCTAGATATATATACGGTTTCTTAGTGCAATTTCAGTCAGTTAGTCAGTCAGTCAGTCAGTCAATTCTCTCTCTCTCTCTCTCTCTCTCTCTCTCTCTCTCTCTCTCTCTCTCTCTCTCTCTCTCTCTCTCTCTCTCTCTCTACGTAGATATAGATAATCTCTTAGAAAATAAATACGACTGATAAACGATCGAGATAACAAATGACGCAGCTACTTAATCCATGGAAGATTATTGAAACTTCCGTCGAGCGATGAATGAGAAGTGAACGAAGATAATGAACTTTTTATATAGACAGTGCACAGAAGAAATAAGACAAATGGACCAGAAAAGACGAGAGGATATATTGAAAGATATATAAGGTGACGGAGGGATCGAGGGATATGGAAGGAGAGGAAGAAGGGAAAAATGAATGACTGAAGGAAGGAGAAGAAGGAAGAATGAAAGGACCAGAAAAGACGAGAGGATATATTGAAAGGTGTAGAAGGTGAAGGAAGGATGGAGGGATATGGAAGGAGAGGAAGAAGGGAAAAATGAATGACTGAAGGAAGGAGAAGAAGAAAGAATGAAAGGACCAGAAAAGACGAGAGGATATTGAAAGATGTAGAAGGGGAAGGAAGGATGGAGGGATATGGAAGGAGAGGAAGAAGGGAAAAATGAATGACTGAAGGAAGGAAGGAAGAATGAAGGAATTAAGGAAGGGAGGAAGTATATGTTGCTTGGCCCACATATATTCTTGGCTCGAGGTATGCAGGAAGACGGTCACTGAACCACATATGCACATACTTCACCAACATATGACGTGCGTGAGAAATTACCATATCCAACTCTATAGCCATTAAACACTGACATCCATTATTCTTGAACGTTATTTTGTAAAGGTTTGTTAATATAAGTATTGTTACTGTAAGTTATTGTTTTTATATAGATTATGAGTCCATCCATAATAATTATATATGATGATTTTTATTCTCGAAAACGTAAATATTCGCTTTATTCAGGAGAGAGAGAGAGAGAGAGAGAGAGAGAGAGAGAGAGAGAGAGAGAGAGAGAGAGAGAGAGAGAGAGAATAAAAGAAGAGAAAAAGAAGAGAAAAAGAAGAGAAGAAGAAGAGAAGAAGTGAAGAAGGAGTGAAGGAAAGAAGGAGAGATGAGGAGAAAATCAGACACCGTGAGCAACTGATCAGTATTGGTACCGGTACCGAGCAGACTGGTACCAATACCGAGCAGACTGGTACCAATACCGAGCAGAATGGTACCGATACCGAGAAATCTGGTACCGGTACTGGCCCCGGAGGAAGAAGAAGAGGAGGAGGAGGAGGAGGAGGTGCAGACGACCCTAGCCTCGGTTGGCACAGGTGCATAATGTCTCCCCGGCGAGGTATTTCCAGTCTGTTCCTTGCGTCAGTGAGGGCGAGAGCAGCCCCTTCCATTGGGGGGATGTGTGCCACTCCAAAGAGGGAATACTCAGAGGACTTCCTGCACAAGTGTTACCAAGACCACAAGAAGCTATGGGAGAGTGAGTGTCAACCAGCAACCAAGTCCACCATCACCCACACTAACTATTTCATAATATAGATCAACGCATTTGTGACTGGGAGGGTTTATATCAAGGGGAATCTTTGGTTCACGGTAAAGCCACAAATTTGGCCCCTCCCAGCTACCGGGTTAACGTCCACCATCAACCATCAACCATACCTCACCTGGGCCTAATATTTTTTCTTACCTGTGCTTTCTCTCTCTCTCTCTCTCTCTCTCTCTCTCTCTCTCTCTCTCTCTCTCTCTCTCTCTCTCTCTCTCTCTCTCCTTCGTTTATATCTTTATCTGTGTTCTTTTCCTTCCTTTCCATCATCATTCTCTCTCTCTCTCTCTCTCTCTCTCTCTCTCTCTCTCTCTCTCTCTCTCTCTCTCTCTCTCTCTCTCTCTCTCTCTCTCTCTCTCTCTCTCTCTTAAATTATCCACATCTCTTTGTTTTTCTTCTTAATAATCCTTACATCACTTTTCTAGAGTAGTTTAGGGCACTTTACTGATGATCTGAATTGATGCTGTGGTTTTCTTACTTCTTTATTATTATTATTATTATTATTATTGTTATTATTATTATTATTATGCTGTGCTTATTCACCTGTCATGCTTGTCACACCCTGGCAAGCACTCAGCACTTTATTATTTCTATGCTGTTTAAATTCATCTGTCATGCTTGTCACACTGGCCAACACTCAGCACTTGTGGGTTTAGAGTAGTTTTAGCACTATACTTATGCTGTGAGATGATCTGTGGTGATGCTGTGGCTACGAAGATATTTTCATTTATTTATTTTATTATTTCTATGCTGTTCAAATTCATCTGTCATGCTTGTCACACCCTGGCAAGCACTCAGCACTTTTGGTTTAGAGTAGTTTAGCATCACAGCCCTTTACTGATGCTGTGAGATGATTTGCGGTGATGCTGTGGTTGTCGAGATCAATTTTTTTTCTTTATTTTGATCATTTTATCTACTTTGTCACTCGATTGCTCAGTCAAGCATGTAACCTCTCATAATACATAGATGTGTGTTGCCAGGGAAACTATTTCAGCCTTACATAACGGATTGGACACTGTATTGGTCAGCATACTTTCCCTGGCAATGCCTATGTATATTTTTAGCCGCATCTCGTGACAGTGAGCGATCACTTTTTAATTAATGGATGTGATGTAATGCCATCCCCTGGCTTTGAATAGACATAGCTAACTTTACCCTCAGAATACACACACACCCAAGTTACTTTATCTTTAGTAACCGTACACTGCTCTAAGGGCTAATGGATTGGAGATGAGCACCACAGCCATGCACAGCTGTAGCGTTTGTACCCATCCTTACCTTACCTTTAACCGTGCACTAGACTTGGAGAGATAATTTTTTCATGGGTGTGACGTAATGGCTCGCTGGAATTTCAAATGGAGTCGTGCTAATCTGGGTCACTTACTATACTTCCCATCTCAGATTTTTTTGACAGGGCTCTGAGATACATATTCATTTTACCACTAACACACTAAATAGCTAATGACATTGCTTTTGGCTTGCTGAAATGTCAAATGGAGTTGTGCTAATCTGGGTCACTTACTATACTTCCCATCTCAGATTTTTTTGACAGAGCTCTGAGATACATATTCATTTTACCACTAACACACTAAATAGCTAATGACATTGCTTTTGGCTCGCTGAAATGTCAAATGGAGTCATGCTAATCTGGGTCACTCTATATTTCTTAGCTTATTTTTTTCACAGAGCTCTGAGGTACATATTCATTTTACCACTAACACACTAAATAGCTAACGACATTGCTTCTGGCTTGCTGAAATGTCAAATGGAGTCATGCTAATCTGGATAACTCTTCTTATTTTTCCCAGCTCATATAGTTCTCAAAGAGCTCAGATGTACATGTTTTTTTTGACCCCGTGAAATGTCAAATGGAATCTCAGTTCATATATTTTGGCCTGAAGGAGAGTTTTCATATGTACAATTATGAACTGGAAGACTATCATGTATTTTCTTTGGTAGTTTTGTATTTTTTCACCCCACATCCCATAGTTTTGCCCCTGGAGAGAGAGAGAGAGAGAGAGAGAGAGAGAGAGAGAGAGAGAGAGAGAGAGAGAGAGAGAGAGATTAGACTGGCATTAAGGAGAGTTTTCATATGTATAGAATCAGAGGAGAGTCATACAGTATCTGAGTCTCTGTTGATATTATTTCTCAGCTCAGATGTACATGTTTTCTTGACCACTAACACACCCACATACCTAATCCTATTGTTTTTCAGGTAAGAAACTCCCGGAAAATGTCAACCCACGCTCAGTCTTCGGTAACAATGAGCTCGACCTGCGCGATATCAAGGTCTACGGCTTTGACTATGATTACACCTTAGCCCATTACAAAGTTGCCGTTGAAAACCTGATCTACGACCTAGGCAAGAATGTCCTCGTCTCCAAGTATAGGGTAAGTGCCTTGTGTGTGTGTGTGTGTGTGTGTATGTGTGCCATTGATGCCTGTATTCCAAGTTCTTCCTCCCTTCCTAGGCCATTCATTCCCTTGAGATCAGTTCCAACATGCTATACAGTTTCCTCCTTAATGATTTCACACATACACATTATGGCAATTTGGCCCTTAGGATTGGCAGTAGAGCATATACCTATTCGAGTGCCCTTTCCAGTACCCCGAGGACATCAAGAATCTTCAGTACAACCGGGACTTAGCTGTACGTGGGCTTCACTATGACATCGAGAAAGGGCTGCTAATGAAGATGGACCAATTTCAGCAGCTTCAGATTGGCTCCATATACCGCGGGATGACGTGTCTGAGCCAGGAGGAGGTGCTGAGTATCTATAAGAGTCGCTCGCTGCCTCTGCATTACGTGGAGGGTCATCTCAGGGGGGTCAGTATGCGTGCACGGCTACCTCTTACGATTAATGGATAATACGTATTTCTTTAAACCGAGTGTCATGCCTTGAATACAAACAATAATGATGACCTATATATATATCTTACTTGTCTATTTATACTCTAATGTTGACCTGTTTCTTGCACTTCACTAACAGTCACTTTAGAGTAATGAGAAGTATATAGAACCTTGCACTTTTTCATGTCATTTACATCCCTGGATCTGCTTCTTCAGCTCTGTGAACTAAATAATTTTCAGACGGTAAGGAGAGTTGACACCCCATGCTGCTTGTACCTGTTAGCCTAGTGGTAGATGTGCTTGTGTGGGAGAAGCTTACTGTGATCACCAGGGGGGACTAACATGCACTAATAGAGAGATTAATAAGGGTGTATTTTTAAACGTATTGGCACCTCAGTATACGTCTGTTTGAAAGGCCTCTCGTGGAAGTTGCCCGGGTTTTTCATGGACTGTTTTGTGATGCCAGTGGTAGTTTTAACCGACTTCTGCATCTTAAATAGGGAGATCACTCATGAAAATCCGACTAATCTTCTCTGTGGCCTGTTTGAAAAGCTTCTCGTGGAAGTTGTTGGGGTTTTCATAGACTAATTTGTGACGTCAGTGATAGTTTTAACTGACTTCTGCGCCTTGAACGGGAAAATCAAAATCACTACCCATGAAAATCCGGTTAATCTTCTCTGAATTTGGCCTGTTTGAAAAGCCTCTCGGGGAAGTTGCCAGGGTTTTCATGGACTGTTTTGTGATGCCAGTGGTAGTTTTAACACGACTTCTGCACCTTGAATGGGATAATCAAAATCACCACCCATGAAAACCCGGTTAATCTTCTCTGAATGTGGCCTTGGGAAACAGTCATATGGGAGGCTGGTACATTTAAGAACCTGAGCCTAGTACCCCCACGCCATCCCATCCATCCACTGTATCCTTGTATAGAGCTGACACGAGTATGGTAAAGACTAACACTAGACTTGAATATTGCTATGAACCTTAACTAGTGTGTGTGTGTGTGTATGTGTGTGTGTGTTCTGTAGGCAAACCTTGAACACATAAAGAGTGGCAGTACTAACGCTGGAGTCAGTCTTGCATGGCTCACTCTCAAAATATGTTGGTAATAATTCGTCCTCAACACCGTGAAGGACTCGGTAATTTGCTACTAAAAGAAGTTGCTGAAAGAGATGCCATAAAAACTATTACTAAAGTCAGTCTTGTGTGGCTCACTTTCAAAATGTGTTGGTGGTAATAATTCATCCTCAACACTGTGAAGGACTTAGTAATTTGTTGCTATAAAAACTATTACTAAAGTCAGTCTTGTGTGGCTCACTTTCAAAATGTGTTGGTGGTAATAATTCGTCCTCAGCTCCGTGAAGGACTTGGTAATTTGTTGCTATAAAAACTATTACTAAAGTCGGTCTCATGTGGCTCCCTTTCCCATAGTGTTAGCCGTAATAACTCTTCCCATGCACCGCCTAGTAAATCACCCTCTAGCCGTGCAGTTTTGTCAATGTGTAAAGTAGTTTGGAAATGTCTTGAATATATTACTGGTTCCTTGATTTGTAGTCTTTCTTTATTATTATTTTCACTATTGTTGTTAATATTTGGATTCCTGAATGCCTTAGATGTTCATAAATGCATCATGAATACATATCTATCTAACATCTTATGCTGTATATATAATCTGTTTAACATCATATCCCATGTAGACTTTTAATACCAAGTTAATTCCTCACAGGGTTACACTATGGTAAGCATCTAAACTTTTTCCTCTTGCATTGCTCTCACATTCTTCTAACATCACTGATACCATAACAGAGATGAACCCTTTGGGACTTGAGTATCTGTCCGGCATATGACCACAGATGTTGCGCCGACTAAACAAAACTTTCCAAAAAAAAACGAGTATCTGTCTTTTCAAATTCACTAACACAAATGATATCATACCTAGCAGAGAGAATTGCTGGGAAGACCTTGTGGAATTGGGTATCTTTTCTTCACACATATCGTAACTAACAAAGAATTACTAAAAACCTTGTGGACTTGGGTATCTTTCCTTTGCTGTATGTGTGTGTGTGTGTGAGTGTGTGTATTAACTTCCTCTAAAATATTCTGCCAGCTTGAAGCACAGTTATAGGTTCTAGTTGTAGCCACCTAACATGATCCTAGACCTGACCTAAGTATTGTCACCTCCCTCACCCTCCACCCAGAACAGTAACCCACGCTGATCCTTCGTAGGTTTTAGGTCATTCAAGTGATGGCAAAATTCCTAGTGTAAGAGTTAACCAGACTCTTCGCTCTTTCATCCCTACTCAGACTAATAACCAATGCTAAAGTTTCTAATCTTCCTTCATCATCTTAGGTTTTAGGGCATTCAAGTGATGGTGGATTTCCTAGTGCAAGAATTAACCAGAATCATCGCTCTTTCATCCCTACTCAGAATAATAACCCATGCTAATTTAATATCCTTCATCATCTTGGGTTGTTGATGACAGATTTCCTAGTGCAAAAATTAACCAGAATCATCGCTCTTTCATCCCTACTCAGAATAATAACCCATGCTAATTTAATATCCTTCATCATCTTAGGTTGTTGATGGCAGATTTCCTAGTGCAAGAATTAACCAAAATCTTCACTCTTTTATCCCATTCACTGGTGGAGTCAGAAGCAGTTTGCCTTCCTTCCACTGTTATTTCCTTTCATTCTATGGCTGATATTCTTACGAGGGAAGCGTCAGGGGGCCTCTGAAACTAACTGGGTCATATTTCCTTTGATAACTCTGCCTGTGTTGATGGGGCAGTGTATAGTGTGGCCATTTCTAAACTCATCACATTCCTTGGTCAGTCTCCTTCCCTCATGAGCATGGAGTTAATCCCGAGTGTCCCGTTTCAGGACACCAAGATGGCCCACCTGGCTGACCTCTTCTCCCTGCCTGAGATGTGTCTGCTGAGTCAGGTCGCGCAGTACTTCATGGATAACAACCTCGCCTACCACTCCGTCCCTCTCTTCAATGACGTCAAGGTATGGATGTGTGCTATTGTTTATATTTCAAGCTCTTCCTTCCTTCCTTGGTCATTTATTTCCTTGATGTCAGTTCGAATATAGTAGCCAGTCCATCCCTCTGTCCTCTCGTGAACCAGTGATGTCTGTGTTCCAAGCTCTTCCTTCTTAGGCCATTCATTCCCTTGAGATCAGTTCTAGCGTAGTATACAGTTTCCTCTAGTCTCTCTTCAATGGTGTAAAGTTTAGCATATCTTCTGCCTCTCTGTGTGCCATTGATGCCTATATTCCAAGCTCTTCCTTCCGAGGGCATTCGTACCCTTAAGATCAGTTCCAACACAGTATCCAGAAGTATCAGTCAGCCAACCAGGTCTTGTTCTGTTCCCTACAACCTTTCACTTAGTAATAATCGTATGGCATTCACGAACCCAGAAAAATATAGTTGGAAGAGGAGTATGTGTCAATATCTAGACCCTTTCCTGTGTCTGGTGTGACGAGACAGGCAGTGATAATGATAGCTCGTATAATGTAAGGTGCTGTTTCCCTTTTTATCCAGTGGGCATTCATTCATCCTTTCCTGTGGCTGGTGTGACGAGACAGGCAATGATGGATGGTATTAAGTAAGCTACTGTTTCCCTTGTCATCCAGTGGGCATTCATTCATCCTTTGCCTTCTTCCTTTGCTGTGGTTAACGAGACAGACTATGATGTAATGATAGTCGTGGTAATACTGGTTCCATTTCCCCCCCTCTTCCTCCTCCTTGTGTGCTCGGCGCCATATGACCCAGCAGTTGCGACGCCAAGATGAACGCTCAAATAATCAATCCTCCTCCTCCTTGACCAGGCCGCCATCAGCTCCATCCACCCCGAGATGCACCGGATTGTGGCGCGGAACATCGGCGACTACCTGATCAAGGACCCGCACCTCATCACCTTCTTTGAGCGGCTGAAGCAGAATAAAAAGGAGCTCTTCATCATCACCAACAGCCCCTTCTCCTTTGTGTATGTAAGACTGATTCCTAGTGCAAGAACAAACCAGGATATTCACTCTTTCATAATTTTTTTCACTGGTAGAGTCTGAAACAGTCATACCTCATACCTCATCTCTTTGTTGTGTATAAGGAAACACTGAGAGGAAACTTTCTTTTCTCCTCACCAGAAATCTTATAATGGCACACTTATTAGGGGAGGACCATTTAATAAATAACATTCCAATTATTTTTTGTCATTTATAGAGACATTGAGAGGAGATTTTATTCTCTCATTCTCTCCCCATTGCTTGTTTTTGTCATGTATAGAGAGACACTGCAAGGAGCTTTATTCCCTCATTCCCTCCCCAGTAATGTTGGCATGACGTACCTTCTGGGCGAGGACTGGCGGAACTACTTCGATGTGGTGATCGCCAGCGCCAAGAAGCCGGCTTTCTTCACGGACTGCATGCGGCCCTTCCGGCAGTTGAATGAGGAGATCCTGGTGCAGACGTGGGGCCCCGTCACCAGCCTGGAGAAGGGGAAAGTCTACCTGGAGGTGTGGGCTGAATGGGGCTTTCTTATGTCAGTCAAATCAGTCCAACTTTTGCTCTGATGTGAGGGGTTCTCTGTTGGTCAAATCAGGCTAACTTTGATATATGGGGCTTTCTTCTGTGGGTCAAATCAGTCCAGCTTGTATGATGAAGTATAATAAGGAGCTCAGACAAGGGCATCAAGCAAAGAAGAAGAAAAAGAAGAAGAAATAGCTCAAATCCTTCTATTTTCTCCCTCAGGGCAACTTGAAGCAGCTGCAGGAGATGAAGGGTTGGCACGGGCAGGAGCTTCTGTACTTCGGTGACCACCCGTACAGTGACCTGGCTGACGTGTCCCTCAACCACAGCTGGCGGACGGGAGCAATCATCTGGGAGCTAGACGTGAGTGAGGGGGGGGACTAGCGGGATGATTCTTAATATACCACTCTTGCTTACCTCTGTCACACTAGCCCTAATGACGTAACAGGTGGTGGGTGTTGACTCTTGCTTTAACCTTCACCTTTCCAGTATGAGTTTCAGTGCCTCAAAAGATGAAAAATAAAAAAAGACAGTGTAATAAGAGGAGTAAAAAAGGGAGGGATTAAAAAACAATCCCTAATGACGTAACAGGCAGTGGGTGTTGATTCTCTAAACGCCACCTTTCCAGTATGAGATCCAGTGCCTCAATTCGCTGGAGTACAAGAAGACGAGCGGGTGGCTGGTGGTGCTGCAGTCGCTGATCGAGAGCTGCCAGGACTTCGAGGATGAGACGTCGCGCCAGATCGTCAAGGGATGGGTGGAGGAGAGAGACCAGCTGAGGTGAGGACGCTGTGAGAATTGAGTATATGTGAATTTTTCTTTTCTTTCTTATGCCTCTATCCCAGTGTTCCATCTTGGCCACTTCTTTTTGTTCTTATCAATGACCTCTGTTCCAATGCACCCTAGACTAACCAAGCGCGTCCCCCCACAGACAGAAGACCAAGGCCATGTTCAACGCACACTTTGGCAGCGTCTTCCGCACCCACAACAACCCCACGTACTTCTCACGGCGGCTGTTCCGTTTCGCCGACATCTACACGTCACGCCTCTCCAACCTCAACGACTACTCTGTCAACCACACGTTCTATCCCCGGCGAGGCGTTCTCCCGCACGAATACAAGTCCCTCTTCGTCTGAGCGGCTTTACGGCCTCGCGTCATGGATCTCAACGCTCTCACACCAAGCTTAAGTATTATCCAAGGGGGTGGAAGCTCCCCTCGAATTTTGTAGTGAGTGAGGGAGTGCTGTGTCTTGCGGAGCTCTCATGAGGTGCTCCCCAGATTTTATTTTTATATGTGTTGTTGTGAATGAGATCAGGAGGGAGGGAGGGATGGATAGGAGGGGGTTGACATGCCTGGTTATCATCCCCATGTGCCATAGTGGGTTAGTTTGATGCTGCAATAAGTCCTGTTTTGTGTGTTGTTGTATATGAGATCAGGAGGGAGGGAAGGAAGGGTAAAATGGGGGTTTACTTGCCTGGTTATGGTCCCCTGTGCTACGTCCATCCATGTGCCAGAGTGGGTTAGTTTGACGCTGCAATAAGTCCTGTATTATATGGGTTGTTGTATATGAGATCAGAAGGGAGGGAAGGAAGGGTAAGATGGGGGTTATATAGCTCTTAATCGTCCCCTTTGCTACGTCCATCCATGTTCCAGAGAGGGTTAGTTTGACGCTGCAATAAGTTGTTTTATATGTGTTATTGTATATGAGATCTTGAAGAAGGGAAGGATGTCTTAGATGGGTTTTATAGGCCTGATTATAATCCATCCTTTGGTGGCAGGGAGGTTGATATCGACTCTGCAATAAGCTCTTGTTTTAGTCTGAGTTGACATGTATTGGGGCAGAGTCTAGCTTTAAACTGTGGTGTGTTAAGCCTCATTCTCCTCTCCTCATTAAGTGTAGCCAAGTGCCAGAGGAAGACTGATTCTGACACTATAATATGCTCTTGTGATAATCTTACCATGAGTCAATGCAAGGAAAAATTGGTCATGTGCTGTGGTAGAAAGTCAGATTTTTAATGTCATTCTATGCCCATCAGCATGACAATAATTCTCTCATCAGTGTCTTATGTAGAGTAATGTAAAGCAATAATAGGGAACTGTGAGGACAATTTTAAAGGTATATAATTGGCTGTGTGGCAAGGCAAGTGTGGTATGCAGGGGCAGGGGGTTGGTATGTGTCGTGGTGCCTCTTAATATACCCCAGTGATCGTCAAACGTCTGTCGTGCCCGGTGTCACAAAAATCCAGGACTATTTCTTGAAGGCGTCCACAATCCTTCCTTGGTGGCTCAGTGGCAAGGGAAGTGTGGCAAGGAGGAGTAGAGGGTTGTGTCTTGCTGTCCCTTCTTACACCAGCGATCAAACATCTGTCATCCCTGGTGTCACAAAAAGCCAGGGGTATTTTTTAAAGGTATCTGTAGTTCTTCCCTTGTGGCAGGTTAGGGCAGGGGGCTGTTATGTGTCTTGCCATCCCTTGTAACACCAGCGATCAAACGTCTGTCATCCCTGGTGTCACAAAAAGCCTTGGGTATTGTTTAAACGTATCTGCAGTTCTTCCCTTGTGGCAGGTTAGGGCAGGGGACTGTTATATGTGTCTCAGCAGCCCTTCTAACACTTCAAAAATCACCAAGTGTCTCAGTATTGAAAGCCAAGAATATTGTCTGAAATCATACTTACCTGTGAATTGGGTTGTGAGCCAAGCACTTATGTTATCTTAAGTCTCCTAGAGCACATGGTAATGGATTTGTGTTTGTTTTATAATGCATTTGTTTGTGTTTTTATGACTGTATGTAACTGCGTAGTGTATGTTTTGACGTGTTGCATAATTTATTGATATTTACGAGTCGTATCTACGTTGGTCTCGTTGGTAATCGTTCAGAGGGTTTATGAGGAGTGGCGTGGATGCGAGTGCTTGTGTGTGAGTGGGTATGTTGCACACTCATTGGCCATGTTTAACTGAAGTCTACAACAGTTTGGAGTCTAAGTTTATTACGTAAATCAATACAAATCATTGAATATACGAGGCGTGTGATGGTAGAGAGGCTTACACGCTTCATAATGTAATAGTAAGTAAGTCCCTCTTTCACTACAAGCCTCATATGAATGCTGATACTTAGGATAAAGTCTACAACAGCTAATATAGGAGTTGTTGAGCGTGTGTAGTTATGCGGATCTGACGACAGCGAACGTTTGGTGTCGCCCAAAATAATGACTTACCCAATCGAAATGTTAAACTCGAGACAGTAAGATGTTTTAACTAGAGTCCCGTCCTGGTGCGGTGCTGTGTTCGAGTGTGTGTGTGTGTGTGTGTGTTTGTGTTTTATTTATTTATTTTCACAGCAAGGGAGGCAGGTCTAGGGCAGAAAACGAAAAGAGCAACAAAAAAGCCTGCTAGACGCTGCTATATATATGTATGTGTGTGTGTGTGTCAGGCATTCGTTTATACACCTAACGATTTTGTACAGAGGCGTAAAGGCAGGCAGCTGAGTTATTTTGATAGCTGCTAGATGTTACATTATTCTTTGCTCTCCTCATATTTTAAAACCCTCGCTCCCCTTAGTTGCTGGAGGAGTTTAGTGCGTTGCTTTAACCTTTTGTTGGTAGTTTGTAGCTTTTGGGTTTTGCCGCATAGAGCCAGTTTTTTTTATTTATTTAGAAGGTTCATGTTGAGTGATAGAGGCTTTAGGGTTCATCTCAGCATCCAGTAGTGTTCTGATGCCATGCTGTTGATGCTGTGTAAAACTATCTCCTGGTCAGTCAATAGCTCAGGATTCTACAGTAGTGAGATCAGCATTAACAGCAGAATCCAGTAGTGTTGTGATGCCATGCTGTTGATGCTGTGTAAAACTATCTCTTGGTCAGTCAGTAGCTCAGGATTCTACAGTAGTGAGATCAGCATTCAAGAGCAGAATCCAGTAATGTTTTGATGCCATGCTGTTGATGCCGAGTCTAAAGCTGCTTTTATCTCCTGCTCGGTCCATGATGCATAAGTTTTGTTTGGTACAGTCGATCCTGCCAGTGAATTTATGTAGCTCAGGATTCTACAGTAGTGAGATCAGTATTAAGAGGAGAATCCAATGTTGTTATATGCTGCTGATGCTGAGTTTGCTGTGAGCCATTGCCAGTCTACGATTCAGAAATGCTTAGTTAGTCTTCACTCAGCACTTTCAGCACTAACATCAGCACTCTCGTCAGCTTGCAGAGTTTGATATTGCTGAGTCTACCAAGACATAACCCAGTCCACGATTCATCCATTGTGTTCAGTAAGGGTCTCCGCCTTCGAGGACTTTCTCATAACCAGTGAAACGCATTTTTAAGCATGTCTTTGTAAATATACTTCTCTGTCTGTCTCTCAGTCGATCCATGATTCATAACTTATCGTGTTCAGTGCCGTTGATCTGCACAGAGTTTCTCCTTCGCCAGGGAAATGCATGTTAGGTTTTATTCTGTTTAACTGTCACTGTACATATTTTAATAATTATTTTCTTTTCTCACCAACAACACCAACAACATTCATTATCTTAAGGATGGAGTGATTTATATTATATCTTGAGTTGGTGGAGTGACAGACGGAGGTGCTGGAGTCTGTGTGTGTGTGTGTGCGTGCCAAGAGGTATTTTGTAGCATTATTGTGTAAGGTAACATGACACTGAGGATGGAGTGTTGCCAAGAGGTTGATGTTGGAGAGGAAGATCAGAGTAATGTTTTAGGGTATAGTGAAGGTAACATGACATTCAGGGCAGAGTCTTGCTAAGAATTTGATGACCCCCCAGTTTGGGAACCGCTGAGCTAGATGGTGTTGAAGACTTGAAATGAGAGGAATTAGACAAATATACAGAACTAAAGATGTCATCCTAATCTATACAGAACTAATTATGTGAGAAGAAAAGTGTGAAAAGTGTTGTCATATCAAATTTGGGCAGGTAATTATATAGTTATGATGAAACACATAATGAGGGAAGGAGCAGGAAGGTTGTGTTACTGTTCCAAGGTGTAATTATGAAAGAACAAGTGAAGAAAGAAAAGACTTAAATGAACGAGTCTTTCATTCTCCCCAAAAGTGTTCAACTCCTTTTATACATGTAGCTTGATGGTATATTGTTGCAAGGGTTCCAATCCTCTTTCTCTTCAGTTCTTTGCTCATTGATCCTCTTCCAGTCATCTCATCCTCTCACTCTCCAACACTTGACAGAACAGGAAGTAAGGTAAGTCTGCCCTTCTATTCCCAGCGAGGCAACTGACATACCCATCCCTCCCTCCTGACCTGACCTCATCCTGCACAGGGCTTGAGATGATGCCTGTACATGGTCTCAAGCCTTGGGGGAGAGGAGTCATGTCAGGAGGGGATGATGAGGGCGGGCAGTTGCCTCGCTGGTGGTGGTTCCTCTGGGCAGTCTTACTCTCCTGTCACTTGGTTGGGTCTCATTGGGTCTTCCTCTGCTGTCCTGTCACTTGGGTCTTGTTGGGTCTTCCTCTCTCCTGTCACTTGGTTGGGTCTTTCTCTGCTGTCCTGTCTGCCTCAGCCAAGCCCGGGACGTCATCTGTAAAGTGCTGTGGATTAGTTTGGTACCATAAAGAAAAGCTTATACTATACAATAAATCATAATTCTCACTCTATATACTTGTGAACCCTGTAAATACACCCTACATTAGCTTGATTCTATACAGTAAATCTAAATTCCATGTATATATACTTGTGAAAATGTCAATGGGATAAGAACATGGACTAAGGTTTACTATATATTGAAGCTGAATCAAACTAAGCATATAAATGAAGCTTAGATAAAAATGCTCAGATGGATGTGTGCTTAAATTTCTCTCTATACAAACTTGAGAAAATGTCAGAGGGATAAGAACATAGACTAGAGGTAACTATATACTGAAGCTCAATCTAACTAACCATATAAATGAAGTGTCAATCAAGATAAAAATGCTCAGATGGATGTGTGCTTAAATTTCTCTCAATACAAACTTGTGAAAATGTCAGAGGGATAAGAACATAGACTAGAGGTTACATATATACTGAAGCTCAATCTAACTAAGCATATAAGTTGGGTGGCAATCAAGATAAAAATGCTTAATTAACAAAAAACAGCAATGCAAGAATACTAACACTGGGGCACATGCACTAATCTCTCCCGTACCCTAAAGAGAATGAAGGGAGACTAAATCAAACAAGAGTCCACCGAGAAGCTACAGGGATATAGGAAGAAAGGAAAGGAATGTTATGAATGATTGAATACAACAAAGAATAAAGGACTGAGAGGGAATAAATACTGAAACGTAATGAATGAATGAAGGAAGGAAGAAAATACAGAAATGAAAGGTGAAGTGCAGTGAATAAGTGAATTAATTTTGAAAGTATACACAGAAACTCACATCCCAGGAAAGCTTCAAGTGTGAGGCGGAAATGTGTGACACTAGACAGGCAGAGAGTGAAGTCAGTCAGTCCATCCCTGTGTCTTCCTGGGTCTGTGCAGGTCACGTGGTGGTCTGCTGAGGCTTGGAGATGTGTGACAGGGGATGTAGGGAGCCAGTCAGCCAGCCGTCCCTCCCTCCCGGCACACCTGAGAAGAGAAGGAACACATTTATGAACACAGAGAGAGAGAGAGAGAGAGAGAGAGAGAGAGAGAGAGAGAGAGAGAGAGAGAGAGACCTGATTATAGTACATGAACTTACGAATGACTTAAGAGGAATGACACACACACACACATACATACACACACTTGATAACACTGGACGAAGAAGAAGAAGAAGAGAGAGAGAGAGAGAGACCAAATTACAGTACATAAACTCAGATTACTTAGAAGAAAAACTATGAAGACTAGAAACAAAGGGAGAGAGAGAGAGAGGCAGCAGAAAATATAGAGATTGGAAGATAAGAAAACTGAGAGAGAGAGAGAGAGAGAGAGAGAGAGAGAGAGAGAGAGAGAGAGAGAGAGAGAGAGAGAGAGAGCAGAAAACACTCCCCAGCATCCATGGTCAAAAAATATTCAACTGCCTCACGAAAGAAGTAAATTAAGTCTCGCCCTGCAGCTGTCCCCTAACTCCTGCCTCCCCTTCTCCCTCTTCACCCTCAGTTTTCTCCTCTATATGGCATCCCAGCGGCCTTTTCACCCCTTCTACGCCTTCTTCGGGTTCTTATACTAAAGTAGACGAGAGCTGAGCCTTGCCGGGTGTGTAATAGCGGAGGAAAAGGGAATTAAGTCTTTTACAATACAGCTGCCCCTTACCTCCTCCTCCTCCTTCCTCTTCACCCTCATTTTCCTCCTCTATGTGGCACTCCAGCGGGCTTTTCACGCCTTCTACGCCTTCTTCAGGGTCTTATACTGTAGTGGGAGGCAGCATGGCGTCACCGAGGGTATAATTCACGAGAATATAAGGAAAATCAAGACCTCTCTATTGACAGTTGTGACCGGGCGAGGTAGAACAGCTGAGATGCCGCCATTTT
This sequence comes from Eriocheir sinensis, assembly GCF_024679095.1. Taxonomy (NCBI): domain Eukaryota; kingdom Metazoa; phylum Arthropoda; class Malacostraca; order Decapoda; family Varunidae; genus Eriocheir; species Eriocheir sinensis. The sequence goes on from NC_066552.1 coordinate 13,560,217, forward strand.
TAAAGAGCCAGAGGTAAACAGTACACCTGAGGAGGCGCCATTTTTAAAGGGCCTGTATGGGTGAATCGGTGCCATTTTCAAAAAGGTGTGCGTGGAAAGGCCTTGATTTTGCCCGTTTTTCTAGTGCAAGACAACCGCGGCAAGGCTCAGCTATCCCGTACTGTAGCATAAGACCCCGAAGAAGGCGTTGAAGGCGTGGAAAGACCGCATATAAGAGAAAACTGAGGCTGTAGATAAGGTGCGTGACGGTTACATTGGAAAAGACTTATCATAATTCCTTTTTCCTCGTGAACTACGCCCCAGGCAAGGCTCAGCTCACCCGTACTATAGTATAAGAACCCGAAGAAGGCGTTGAAGGTGTGAAAAGACCGCGGGAGTGTCACATACAGGAGAAAACGGAGGATAAAGATGACATGTGACGTGTGTATTGGAAAAGTCTTATTATAATTCCTTTTTCCTCTGCTATTACACTACCGGCAAGGCTCAGCTCTCACTCGCTATAGTATAAGAACCTGTAGAAGGTGTTGAAGGCGTGGACAGACCGCGGAAATGCCACATATAAGAGAGCACTGAGGGTGAAGATGAGCTGGGTAACGGTTACATTGGAAAAGACTTATCATAATTCCTTTTTCCTCGTGAACTACACTCACGGGAAAGCTCAGCTCACCCGTACTACAGTATAAGAACCCGAAGAAGGCGTTGAAGGCGTGGAAAGACCGCTGGAGCGCCACATATAAGAGAAAACTGAGGGTAAAGAGGAGATATGTCACGTGTGTATTGAAAAAGTCCTATTATAATCACTTTTTCCTCGTGAACTACATCCCCGGGAAGGCTTAGCTCTCCCGTACTGTGATATAAGAACCCGAAGAAGGCGTTGAAGGCGTGGAAAGACCGCTGGAGTGCCACATATAAGAGAAAACTGAGGATAAAGAGGAGATATGTCACGTGTGTATTGAAAAAGTCTTATTATAATCACTTTTTCCTCGTGAACTACATCCCCGGGAAGGCATAGCTCTCCCGTACTGTGATATAAGAACCCGAAGAAGGCGTTGAAGGCGTGGAAAGACCGCTGGATTGCCACATACGAGAGGCAGGACCGGAAGGAGGAGTGGAAGGTAGGTGAGACTTATAATTTCTTTTTCTCGTAAACTGCAGACGTGTTGGAAGTCGCTGTTAATTAAGAAGTAGCAGATTGGTTGTCATGGTAACGGTATTTGTGGTGTGTGTGTGTGTGTGTGTGTGTGTGTTTTGTTTGTCACACGAGCACACACACTCATACACACAAACACACACACACATACACACATATCCACGCCCCACACCCTCCCTCCCTTCCTCCCACCCTCCCTTTCTCTCCCTCCCTCTCTCTCCCTCTCTCTCTCTAAATCGAAGTAAATCTCATAAAATTACCCAAATCTGATGACGCGGTGACCGATGAGGCAGGAGGAGGAGGAGGAGGAGGAGGAGGAGGAAGGGAGGGAGGGAGAGAACAATGGGAGTGAGAGAGGAAGGGAGAGAGAGAGAGAGGGAGAGAGAGTTAATATCCCGCCAATATATTTAATCAGGCTTTAGTACAGAAAGTAAATGTGTTTGCTTCTGAGTAAAGGAAGGGAGGGAGAGGGTGAGGAAAGGAGGGAGAGACGAGAGGAAGAGGAAGGGAGGAAAGAGTAGAGAAGGAAAGTGATGAGAGAGAAAAAAAAGGAATGGGCAGGAAGGAGAAGAAAGAGGAAGGGAGGGAGGGAGAGAGAGAGAGAGGGAGAGATGAGAGGAAGAGGAAGGGAGGAAAGAGTAGAGAAGGAGAGAGAGAGAGAGAGAGAGAGAGAGAGAGAGAGAGAGAGAGAGAGAGAGAGAGAGAGAGAGAGAGAGAGAGAGAGAGAGAGAGAGAAAAGAGAGAAGAGAGAGAGAGAGAGAGAGAGAGAGAGAGAGAGAGAGAGAGAGAGAGAGAGAGAAAACAGGATAATGGGGTGGGGGGGAGGTAAAGGGGCCACTAAGCTATTTAAAAGGGTGACGGAATTACATTTGTCTGACTTAAGTTAACATTAAAAAAAAAAATTCGACTGACAGGTGTTTAAATGGGTCTCTCTCTCTCTCTCTCTCCTATCAGATAAAGGCGACACGCGCTCTCTCTCTCTCTAAAACCACTATATATACTCTCTCTCTCTCTCTCTCTCTCTCATCTCCTCCCTTTCCTTTCCTCTCCCTCTCTTTTCTCTCTCCCTTTCCCTCTTTCTCTCCCTTCCTAGGCCCAGAGGGAGGGAGGAAAGTGTCACAACAGAGGGAGAGAGGGAGGGAGAGAGAGAGAGAGAGAGAGGGAGAGAATAGCCACAAGCGAGCTCATGAAAAGTTAATAAAGCAACTAATGAAATCACGGGCAATGGGGTGTGTGTGTGTGTGTGTGTGTGTGTGTGTGTGTAATCGGTTTGTATATGCGCAATCACCAGTGTTTATCTGTGTCCTCCTCCTCCTCCTCCTCCTCTTCCTCTTCCTCTCCTTCCTCTTCTTCTTCTTCCTGTCAATCTTCCTCTCAAATATGTCTTCAGATCTTCCTTCCTTCCTTCCTTCCTTCCTTCGTCTCTATTCTTGCTTCTTCCTCCTCCTCCTCCTCCTCCTCTTCCTCCTCTTCCTCTTCCTCTTCTTCTTCTTCTTCTTCCTGTCAATCTTCCTCTCAAATATGTCTTTAGATCTTTCTTCCTTACTTCCTCGTCT
>NC_066552.1:13577922-13587922 GCF_024679095.1 Eriocheir sinensis
TCCCTCCCCCTCTCTCTCTCTCTCTCTCTCTCTCTCTCTCTCTCTCTCTCTCTCTCTCTCTCTCTCTCTCGCCCCCGCTGGTCTTGGCTTCCGGTGTGTCTCCGCCAGCTGGGAGGAGGGAGGAGGAGGAGGAGAAGAAGGAGGAGGAGGAGGAGGAGGAATGAAAAGTCATAGGAAGGAAGAGAGATTTTTCTCCATCTCTCTTTCTTTCTCTCTCCTAATTATATATAACCTCAAAAGACGATCCCTGCTGGGTGTGACAACTCTCTCTCTCTCTCTCTCTCTCTCTCTCTGTTTACCTGGGCAAGAGAGAGACAACCAGGTGTATCTTGCTAATTCCGTTCGTTCGTATGTTCGTGTGTGTTTGTTTTTCGTTACGCGGTTAAGCAAAAAAAAAAAAAGGAAAATATTATAGTGTATCTTTTTGAAGCGTTTGTTTTTCTTCTTTTTCTCTTTTTCTTTCTTTCTCTAATTTCTTTCTCTTCTTTCTTTCTTTCTTTCTTTCTTTCATTATTATTGTTTTCTTCTTTACTTTCTTTCTTTAATTATTTTTTTCCTCTTTTTCTCTTTTTCGTTTTTTAATTTTTTTTTTTTTATTTCTTTCTTAATTTTCTTTTTTTCTTGAGGTTTTCTTTCTCTCTTTCTTTCTTGTTATTTCTTATCCATTGCTCTTCTCTCTCTCTCTCTCTCTCTCTCTCTCTCTCTCTCTCTCTCTCTCTCTCTCTCTCTCTCTCTCTCTCTCTCTCTAATTAAGCAGAAGGAGGCGACTGAGGCGACGGTTCTATTATTCTCTCTCAACATAATTACCTCTCTCTCTCTCTCTCTCTCTCTCTCTCTCTCTCTCTCTCTCTCTCTCTCTCTCTCTCTCTCTCTCTCTCTCTCTCTCTCTCTCTCTCTCTCTCTCTCTCTCTCTCTCTCTCTCTCTCTCTCTCTCTCTCAATGATTTTTTTTCACTTGGATGTTATTTTTCATCAATATTTTCATTATTATTATTATTATTATTATTATTATTATTATTATTATTATTATTATTATTATTATTATTATTATTACTACTACTACTACTACTACTACTACTATTACTACTACTACCGTAACCTTCATTATAATAATTTCGCTTCTTATTAACTTTCTAAACTTTCTGAAAATAAATAAATAAATAAAAATGAACAAATAAAACTCTGAATCTCGAACTTACCTGAACTTAATAATTTTTCTCCGTTTCACCTTTCCTCTTGGTGGTGATGGTGGTGGTGGTGGTGGTGGTGGTGATGGTGGTGGTGGTGATGGTGATGATGATGGTGCTGAAATAAAGAATACAAAGTCGATATCATTGATGGTGTTGACCCGTTTGTGTGTGTGTGTGTGTGTGTGTGTGTGTGTGTGTGTGTGTGTGTGTGTGTGTGTGTGTGTGTGTGTGTGTGTGTAAATGTGATATTATACACGGTAAATTAAAGAAAGGTTAGTTCATGTCCGCACGTACACACACACACACACACACACACACACACACACACACACACACATTCATCACCACCACCACCACCACCATCTCCACCACTAACACCATTACACACCTCCACTATACATCACCCTATACATCACCACCACCACCACCACCACCACCCCGACCCTCGTCACCAGCTCATCACCACCCCGTCATCACCACACCACCGCCGTCACCACCACGCACAGCTCCCAACGCTTCATCTTGCCTGCCCCCCCTCCCCCCCCCCCCCCGTCTCTCTCTCTCTCTCTCTCTCTCTCTCTCTCTCTCTCTCTCTCTCGCTCCCTCTCTCATCTCTCTTGGAAGTGGCGACAGTGTTACCAAAACCGGCGGGGGACCTCACACACACCCCCCACACCACCTCACAACACCACACGCGGGCCACACCACCAACACCACGGACGCAATACCAAGCCCTCAACACCGGCTGGAGGTGAGGAGAGAGCCGGGATAGAGGAAAAACCGGCTGGGAGAGAGAGAGAGTGAGAGAAACGGCTGGGAGGGAAACAGCTTGGACGGGAACGGAAAATGGATCTTTGGTGGCGCTGGGACCAGGAAAATGACTCCGCTGTGTGCTCCTTCTCCTCCTCCTCCTCCTCCTCCTAGTGCGGGCCTCCTCCTACCGGCAGCTCACTAGGGGGCGCCGTTCCCCCTCCTCGGCGACAGAGCGGCCAATCAGCGGGGGGCATCGATTTAGCGTGCGTCCAAGGGCTGTCTAGCGTCTCGTGGCGGTGGCGGTGGCGGTGGCGAGGCGCTCCGTGTGTCCACCAACGTCCGCCGCTACCGTGTGTGTGTGTGTGTGTGTGTGTGTGTGTGTCTTTTTCTGTCTCCTTTTCTTTCTTTCTCTTCGTTTTGTGATTCGTATATTTTTTTCGTGTTTTTTGTTGTTTTCGTTTGCAATTTTTTGTGTGTGTGTGTGTGTTTGTATGTGTGTGTGTGTGTGTGTGTGTGTGTTATGACCTCTTTCTTCATTCTTCTGTTATCTTTTCTTACTTTCTTTGTTACGCTTTCTTACTCCTTGTTATTCTTTTTTTCTCTTTTCTTGTTATTTTCTGTTACTCTATTGTTACACACTCTCTCTCTCTCTCTCTCTCTCTCTCTCTCTCTCTCTCTCTCTCTCTCTCGTCTGTGTTTCTTTGTGGAAGGAGGAAGAGGAGGAGGAGGAGGAGGAGGAGGAGTGAGATATGGAAAATAGGAGAGGAGAAGACCAGGAATAGGAGGAGGAGGAGGAGGAGGAGGAGGAGGAGGAGGAAGACTATAGTTGCTCTGAAGTCATCCTCATCATTATGGCGGGGAGAGAGAGAGAGAGAGAATAACCAGAGAGATAATCAGTAGTAGCCCTCTCTCTCTCTCTCTCTCTCTCTCTCTCTCTCTCTCTCTCTCTCACGCCGCCGCCTCACGCATATAAAAATTGAGGAAGGTCGAGTTTTATTATTTTTTTAAATATTTTTCAAGTGTTTTTATTTTATTTTCGTTTAATTTATACTTTTTTTCTGATTTTTTAATTATTTTTATTGTATTTTCTTGTATTTTTTTTTTCATTTTATTTTATTTTCGTATTTTATTCTCGTATTTTCTTTTCGTATTTTCTTTTCTTAATTTATTTTCGTATTTTATTTTCGCATTTTATTCTCGTATTTTATTTTCGTATTTTATTTTCGTATTTGTGTCTTTATTTTCATCTATTTATTCATTTTAATCCGTTTTTTCTTTTCCTTTTAATTTGTCTGAGTTGTTTTAATTTCACTCTATTCCATTTCTTTTAATTGTATATCATTTAGTTTTAGTTTAGTTTACGTTATTTTGATTTCTCTTTGTATTTTCTTGTATTTATTTATTCATATTTTATCCGTTTTCTTTTTTTTCTTTTAATTTGACTGGGTTATTTTAATTTCACTCTATTCCATTTCTTTTAATTGTATATCATTTCATTTTAGTTTAGTTTACGTTATTTTTGCTTGTTTTAATATGCACTTTATTTTATTTTATTACCGTAACTATTTTTCCTACGATCTTCTTTTCCGCCTCTTTGCGATCTTCTTTTCCGCCACTTTGCGATCTTCTTTTCCACCTCTTTGCGATCTTTTTTTCCGCCTCTTTGCGATCTTCTTTTTCGCCACTTTGCGATCTTCTTTTCCGCTTCTTTGCGATCTTCTTTTCCGCCTCTTTGCGATCTTCTTTTCCTCCACTTTGCCGTGAAGCTCAAAATATTTTCTGTTGCAACGATTAATATCACTTTCTTTTCTTTTCTTTTCTTTTCCACACAAGTTTTTTCATATAACATTTTTTCTGTTGCGTTATTAATACTTTCTCTTAAAAATCAATGACTGTTTTCTTTCCTTTCTTCCTCTAACTCTTTTTTTCCTTTTATTTTCTTTTGTTTTTCATGTTTTTTCACCCAACATTATTTCTGTCACCTCGTCACGCAGCTCAAAATACTTTCTCTTAACCATCAATGACTTCTTTCCTTTCTTACTCTCTAACTCTTTTTTTTCCTTTTATTTTATTTTGATTTCCACATAACTTTTCACCCAACATGATTTTTCTGTCACCTCGTCACGCAGCTCAAAATACTTTCCCTTAACCATCAAGGACTGTTTTCTTTCCTTTCTTCCTCTCTAACTCTTTTTTTCTTTTTCTTTTCTTTTGATTTTCATGTTTTTTCGTCCAACATTATTTTTGTCATCTCGCCACGCAGCTCAAAATACTTTCCCTTAACCATCAATGACTGTTTTCTTTCCTTTCTTCCTCTGTAACACTTTTCCTTTTCCTTTCTTTTGACAGACAGACGGGTTTAACATAATCAGACATAACTTAGCCATATCAACATTGGTTTTAGCCATGATTAAGCTGGTTTACATTCTTTCCTCACTGGGAGTTGAGAAAAGAAGGAATATAGTTTAGAAATTATCTGGTAGGGTGAAATGGTTTTGGCGGCGAGACAGACTGTTTTAACATACTCGGACACAACTTGGGGCACAGAATATTGTTTTCAGCCAAAATTCAACTATTGTCTTTTTATCCTGGGAGTTAAGGACGCAGGAAACACCTCAAAATTAATCTATACTAAGCTAGACTTCAGCGGCGATGATGGTGGTGGTGGTGATGGTGATGTTAGTGGCGTGAAATAATAGTAAGATTGTTTTTATTTATCATTAATCTACTTTTAACTGTTTCTATACACTAGGAGTTAAGAAAAGTGGAAATAATGCCTGAAAAGTGATCTCAACTAGGCTAGACTTCGGTGATGGTGTGACTATGGTGAAGGTGTTGGTGATGGTGGTGATGGCGGTGATGGTGGTGAGAAATAATGGTAATTGTCTCTATATATTATCAAACTATTTTAACAGTCCCAACACCTATCTCTTCCTCTCGTATCTTAGCTAGTGAAGGCAAAGACGAGATCGCCGGTAATTGTCTCTATATATTATCAAACTATTTTAACAGTTCCAACACCTATCTCTTCCTCTCGTATCTTAGCTAGTGAAGGCAAAGACGAGATCGCCGGTAATTGTCTATATATATTATCAAACTATTTTAACAGTCCCTACAACTATCTCTTCTAGTATCTTAGCTAGTGAAGGCAAAGACGAGATCGCCGGTAATTGTCTCTATATATTATCAAACTATTTTAACAGTCCCAACACCTATCTCTTCTAGTATCTTAGCTAGTGAAGGCAAAGACGAGATCGCCGGTAATTGTCTATATATATTATCAAACTATTTTAACAGTCCCAACACCAATCTCTTCCTCTCGTATCTTATCTAATGAAGGCAAAGACGAGATCGCCGGTAATTGTCTCTATATATTATCAAACTATTTTAACAGTTCCAACACCTATCTCTTCTAGTATCTTAGCTAGTGAAGGCAAAGACGAGATCGCAGGTAATTGTCTATATATATTATCAAACTATTTTAACAGTCCCAACACCAATCTCTTCCTCTCGTATCTTATCTAATGAAGGCAAAGACGAGATCGCAGGTAATTTTCTCTATAAATAATAAAACTAATTTAACAGTTCCAACACCTATCTCTTCTAGTATCTTAGCTAGTGAAGGCAAAGACGAGATCGCCGGTAATTGTCTATATATATTATCAAACTATTTTAACAGTTCCAACACCAATCTCTTCTAGTATCTTAGCTAGTGAAGGCAAAGACGAGATCGCCGGTAATTGTCTCTATATATTATCAAACTATTTTAACAGTTCCAACACCTATCTCTTCCTCTTATCTTAGCTAGTGAAGGCAAAGACGAGATCGCCGGTAATTGTCTCTATATATTATCAAACTATTTTAACAGTTCCAACACCTATCTCCTCCTCTTATCTTAGCTAGTCAACGCAAAGACGAGCTCGCCAATCTCACAATAGGCTAGAGTACAGTGATGGAGGTGATGGTGGTGGCGGTGATGGTGGGAGGGGAGCCGTAACGAGATCCTGGCGTGACCATCCGCTATCAACGCTCCCTTTCCCCGCCCCTTACACTGCCCGCTCCCGCCTTACGACAACTACCCTTCGCCTCTACCTCTCCTCCTCCTCCTGCTCCTCCTCCTCTCGCTCGTCATACCTGCGTCCTGCCTAGCCAAATGCCTCTCTATCCTGCCTAGCCAAATGCCTCTCTGTTCTAGCTTGCTGTCGTAGCCTATTCTCCTCCTCCTCCTCCTCTCTCGCCCTTCATACCTGCGTCCTGCCTAGCCAAATGCCTCTCTGTTCCAGCTTGCTGTCGTAACCTAACCAATCCTATCCTATCCTCCTCCTCGTCCTCCTCCTCCTCCTCCTCCTCCTTCCAACACTTCATAACTAGACTTTGAAGGGTATTGAAGGATAGTGATGTATGTAAAAGGGTTTGTTGAGGGTAGAAAGTGTGTGTGTGTGTGTGTGTGTGTGTGTGTGTGTGTGTGTGTGTGTGTGTGTGTGTAGGCGAGTAGTTTAGGTCCATACGAAAGCCTACTGGTCGAGGTTATGTTTTTTTTCTCTCTCTCTCTCTCTCTCTCTCTCTCTCTCTCTCTCTCTCTCTCTCTCTCTCTCTCTCTCTCTCTCTCTCTTTTTAGGTGTGTATGCGTGACCGCCATTTTTTTTTTTTTTTGCTGAAACGAAAAAAAATCCCTCAATCTATCTATTTTCTCTCTTTCTCTCTCCCTCTCTCTTTCTTTATCTCTCTCACAAAGGGAAAAAAAATAAAGAAGGATTACCGTGACAAATTCCCTTTCTTCTTCTTCCTCTTAATCTCCTTCTATTCCTCCTTCCTTCCTTCCTTCCTTTCCTTCCTTTCTTCCTTCCTTCATCTCTTTGACGTTGAATTATGCGCTAAAAAAAATCTTCCTTTGAGAGATATTTTGCGATTTTTTCCAATACTTTTTTCCCTTCCTTTCCCTTCCCTTCCTTTCCCTTCCTATAGAGTTAAGGATTTATTGCGGGAAAGGAAGGGAATGAGAGGGTAGAAGGTAGGTAGGGAAGGAAGGGAAGGGAAGGAAGGAAGGAAGGAAGGAAGGAAGGAAGGAAGAAGAAGAGAAAATGAGAGAAAGAAAAACAGAATAAGAAATAGGAAGAGAGAAAGAAAGAGAGAGAGAGAGTAATTATTGATGACAAAACGCAGGAAAGGAAAGGAAGAGAGGGATGATGAAGAAGAGGAGGAGGAGGAGGAGGAAGAAGAAGAGGAAGAGGAAAGGTGAAGGTATATTGATGACGGGAGGGGAGAGAATAAGGGAAGGGAGGAAGGGGAGGGATGGGACAGTAGCGGTAGGGAGAGGAGGGGATAGGAAGGGGAAGGAGAGGGAAGGGGAGAGAGTTCAGGAAGGGAAGGGGAAAGGATGGGGAAGGGAGGGGAGGGCAGGATGGGGCCGCGTGACGGTCATCTGAAGTTCTGTCGCACGGCCGGAACCAAGCTGTGATGGAAGGGGCCATTTTGTCCCTGTGAGTCCGATCCTACGACGCAAACTTATCCTGCGGCGAGAGATCCTTCACGGCGTAGGATTGGTGACGATATGAGAGGCGAGGGAAGAGGATAGGAGATAAATAAGGATAGGAGAAGGAAATGGGTAGGTAGGGACGTTCTGTATATATCTTGCGAGTGAAACTGATTTTAAGACGAGGTTAAGTTACGCCAAAAGATGGTATACAAAAAAAACAAAAGAGAATCGCATTACCCAAACACTAAAGTAGGTAAATATAAATGAAAACCGCCTTTAATATATACTAGTACTGTCAGTTAACCAATTCTTTATTTAACTTTTGATATCTTTTACCTCGATGCTTCACGCGGGGTTCCTCAAGGCAGAGCGTCACCCCCGCACCGAATGTATCTAACAGCGCCGTGTCTCTGTCCTGCCTAGCCAAATGCCTCTCGGTACTGCCTAGCCAAATGCCTCTCTGTTCTAGCTTGCTGTCGTAGCCTATTCCCGACTTTTTCTTCCTTCTCCTCCACCTCCTCCTTCCTTTCGCTCTTTCTCTCGTATCTCCTCGCTCGCTCCCCGCACCTTCGTCCTGCCTAGCCAAATGCCTCTCGGTACTGCCTGGTCAAATGATTCTCTGTCCTAGCCTGCTGTCGTAACCTATCGCCGACGTTCTCTTCCTCCTCCTCCTCCTTTTTTCCGCTCTTTCTGTCGTATCTCCTCGCTCGCTCCCCGCACCTTCGTCCTGCCTAGCCAAATGCCTCTCGATACTGTCTAGTGAAATACCTCTCTGTCCTAGCTTGCTTTCGTAACCTATTCTCCTCCTCCTCCTCCTCCTCCTCCTCCTCCTCTTCTTCTTCTTCAGGCCAAGATAAAATATAAACTAGCCGATAATAAAAGTAGTAAATTTAAAACTTAGGATAATATTAATAAAGAGGGAGCAAGGGAGCAGGGGGTATGAACAGCGAGTGAGTGAAGCGACGCGCCCCCGGGAGTATGTTCCCCATTAGTTTATATATTGTCTTCCCAGCACCTTACGTATATAACCAACTTCTTAATTACAAAAAAAAAAGAAAAAACAACAACAACCTTTGATATAAACAGAAATCATAAAACACGAATTATTCCTGTCTCAAAAAACAACAACAACAACAACAACAACAACAACAACAACAAGAATAGGCACCCCAATAATGATATCTAAATAAAGCCAAAATTACACACACACACACACACACACACACACACACACACACACACACAGTAAAAAATAGACTCCGTGGCGATGAGGGAAAATAAGAGAGAATGACGAGGAGGAGGAGGAGGAGGAGGAGGACGAGGAGGAGGAGGAGGAGGAGGAGGAGGAGGGATGAGTTGGAGCAATTTTGATCCAATCGAAGGACGCAACGTTAAAGGGGAGGACTCCTTTCTCTCTCTCTCTCTCTCTCTCTCTCTCTCTCTCTCTCTCTCTCTCTCTCTCTCTCTCTCTCTAACTAACTAAAAATACCCAAAAATATTCTAAAAACAAATTAAAAAACGAAATATATATAAGAAATCGAATCATTATTATTATTATTATTATTATTATTATTATTATTATTATTATTATTATCGTCAAAGGAGAAACAATGATAACAACAACGATTAGAAGAAGAAGAAGAAGAAGGAAAAGAAGATGAAGAAAAGAAGATAGGAGAAAGAGGAGGAGGAGAAGGAAGAGGAAGAGGAGGAAGGAAAGGAGGAGAAAATGGAGTCAGAGAGAGAGAGAGAGAGAGAGAGAGAGAGAGAGAGAGAGAGAGAGAGAGAGAGAGGAAAAAATGTGAGAGAGGAGGAAGAGGAGAGAGGAGGAGGTAGATAAAGAGAAGGATTAAGAGGAAGAGGAAGGAGAGGAGGATGAGGAGGAGGAGAAAGAGGAGGAGAAGGAAGAAGACGAAATAATGAAAGGAAAACTGAGAGAAAGAGGAAGAAGAAGAGGAGGAGGAAGAGGAGAAGAAGGATGAAAGAGAGGAAGAGGAGTAAGAGTAAGAGGAAGAGGAAGAAGAGGAACAAATAAAAAAGAAAAAAATAATAATAATAGAAAAATGAGTAAGATTAGGAGGGAGAGGAAGAGGAAGAGGAGGAAGAAGAAAAGGAGGAAGAAGAAGAGGAAGAAGAAGAGGATAAAGAAGAGTATGGTAGCAGCTTTTCATCTCTCTCTCTCATTTGGTCATCAATTTTGCTCTCTCTTAAAGGTGATGGAGGTGAGAAGGGTCCCTACTCTCTCTCTCTCTCTCTAATTCCCTCTCTATTTTTCTCATATCTTCCTTTCCTCCTCTTTTTCTCTCCCTTTTTTCCTCCCTGTCTCTCTCCCTTTTTCCTCCCTTTCCTCTCCCTTTCCTCCCTCCCATTTTTCCCTCCTGCGCCCTCCCTACACGTCATTACCACACACACACACACACACACACATATGCGGGTAAAACGTACATAACAGCTTTGTGTGTGTGTGTGTGTGTGTGTGTGTGTGTGTGTGTGTGTGTGTGTGTGTGTGTGTGTGTGTGTGTGTGTGTGTGTGTGTGTGTGTGTGTGTGACGTTCTTTTAAAGCTGAAAGTTGATCACCTGG
>NC_066552.1:13595422-13607922 GCF_024679095.1 Eriocheir sinensis
GGGGAGGTGTGTGGGGGTGTGGGGAGGTGTAGGGGGATGTGGGGAAGGATTGGGGAGGTGTTTGAATGTGTGGGGAGGAGCTACCTAACTTTAATCTAATCTAATTTATCATAACTGAAACTAAATTGATCATAACCTTACCTAACCTTACCTATTTCTAACCTAACATGTCTAACCTTAATCTTACCTAACCTTATCTATTCTAACCTAATTTAACATGCCCTAACCTCACCTAGGCTTACCTAACATGCCCAAACCTTACCTAACCTAACCTAACCTAACATGGCCTAACCTTACCTAAATTTACCTAATATAATTTCCATAAGGCCCATTTTAGACTGTTATGAGATTCCTGTCAACTCCCTTCCGCAAAACAATAGACGAAAGAAAATTATCAAAAACAAAAACACAATAGACGATATAATATAGATTGCAGACCTATTTTTTTTATAGGACATAGATTTCGATTCCTTTTAATTCCTTTCCGCAAAACCATAAACGAAAACAAATTATCAAAAGCAAAAACAAAATAGACGATATGATACAGAATGCAGACTTAGGACATAGATTTAGATTCCTTTTAATTCCCCTCCGCAAAATTATAAACGAAAGACAATAGACGATAATATGATATAGATTGTAGACCGAGGACATAGATTTCGATTCCCTTTAACCCCTCCGAAAAACTATAAATGAAAGCAGAGGAACCAAAAAACAAATAGACGTCATAAGCGATATGACACAGTAAGGACAGCTGTTTATAAAGGGATCTAATGTTCTCTTTCTCTTCATCCTCATTCGGCGCCGTCACTTGGAAAATACATCGAAATCTGTTCATGTCTGTGATGGCTGATCGCAAGACTGACACGCTATGAATATGCACACACACACACACACACACACACACACACACACACACACACACACACACACACACACACATACACACAAAGCATAGCACGAAATATCTATACCACATGACACCACCACCACCAATAATAATAATAATAATAATAATAATAATAATAATAATAATAATAATAATAATAACATTCTCTCTCTCTCTCTCTCTCTCTCTCTCTCTCTCTCTCTCTCTCTCTCTCTCTCTCTCTCTCTCTCTCTCTCTCTCTCTCTCTCTCTCTCTCTCTCTCTTCCTCCTTTCTCTCTCTTCTCCTCCTCCTCCTCCTCCTCCTCCTCCTCCTCCTATCAATCTTATCTCTGTAAATTATCACTGTATGTATGTATGTATGTATGTATGTATGTATCTATCTATTTAGCTATATCTATCTATCTATCTATATCTATCTATCTATCAATGTGTTTCCATAGGACATTCAGGACGGGTTTAGGACATCGTGTGAGGGAGGGATGAAGATGTAGGAGTGTCCAGGGAGAGAGGGAGGGAGGTAGGGAGGGAGAGAGGGAGAGAGAGAGAGAGAGGATGCTGATGAGAGAAGTCAGGTAGATGGTGGATGCTGTGCGTGCGTGCGTTGGTGAGCATAGCAAGTGTGTGGGGCGGTGGGTCTGATGTGTGTGTGTGTGTGTGTGTGTGTGTGTGTACTACTACTACTACTACTACTACTACTACCACTACTACTACTACTACTACTACTACTACTACTACTACTACTACTACTACTACTACTGACTTGGTGATGGTGGTGGTGGTGGTGGTGATGATGGTGGTGAAGGAGGAGATATTACAACACCAAAACATACCATATAGACGGCGGTGGTGGTGACGGTGGTGGTGGTGGTGGTGGTGGAGGTGGTGGTGCTTCTGCTGGTGGTGATGACGGCGAATTCCACACTGAGAAGAAGGAGGAGGAGGAAGAGGAGGAGGAGGAGGAGGAAGAGGAGGAGGAGGAAGAAGAGTGAAGAAAGCAAAATAAAAAAACCACACAACAAAAGAAGAAGAAGAAAAAGGAAGAAGAGGAGGAGGAGGAGGAGGAAGAGGAGGAGGAGGAGGATGAAGAACAAACACACACACACACATAACGGAAGAAGAAGAAGAAGAAAAAGGAAGAAGAGGAAGAGGAAGAAGAAGAAGAGGAGGAGGAGGAAAAGGAGGAGGAGGAGAAGGAAAAAGAACAAACACACACACACACACATAACGGAAGAAGAAGAAGAAGAAAAAGGAAGAAGAGGAGGAGGAAGAAGAAGAAGAGGAGGAGGAGGAAGAGGAGGAGGAGGAGAAGGAAAAAGAACAAACACACACACACATAACGGAAGAAGAAAAAGAAGAAAAAGGAAGAAGAGGAGTTAGAAGAAGAAGAAGAGGAGGAGGAGGAGGAGGAGGAAGCTGTTGTCTGGAGGGAAGAGAGAGGTGATATGAGACCACCACCACTACCACACCACCAGTTGTTCACCACCACCACCACCACCACCACCACCAGATGATAATGATGATGATGAGGCTGACGGTGATGCCGGAGACGTCCCGGAGAGATGAAGATGGGGGTACTTGCTAGCCTTCACGCCGCCGACCCCGCTACCCCACATGCCCCCACATTTTCCCACTTCCCCGCTCTTCTGGGCAAGGTAGCAGGGTGCGGATTGTTGGGTAAGGTGCGGGAAGGGTTGGGGTATGTGCTGGTAGGGGGTGAGGGTGCTGGGGTTAGTGGAAGGGTGTGTTTTGAGGGTATGAAGTGGCGGTGTGTTCGGCGGGTGAGATGTTATTTATGGGCACAGCGCAGTCGGCCATCGCTGCGCTCTGTGGGGAGTCTTCCATCCTGTCCGGCAGGGTACCCGAGCCGCCGCCGCCCTTGCCTTGCCTTACCTTGCCTTACCTTGGACTTACCTTAACTCCTATCTACCTCTTCCTGCCCTAATATCCCTCTACTGTTCCTATTTCTGCCTCTTACATGTGGGTCATTATCTTACTTACCTTATCTTACCTTACCTTGCCTTACCTTGCCTTACCTTAACTTGGACTTACCTTAACTCCTATTTACCTCTTCCTGCCCTAATATCCCTCTACTGTTCCTATTTCTGCCTCTTACATGTGGGTCATTATCTTACTTACCTTATCTTACCTAACCTTACCTTGCCTTACCTTACCTTGCCTTACCTTAACTTCTATCTACCTCTCCCTGCCCTAATATCCCTCTACTGTCCCTATGTTCTTTATCCTGTTGCTGGCTAATTCTACTTCTTACATCTGGGTCATTATCTTACCTAACCTTACCTTACCTTACCTTAGCTTGCCTTACCTTAACTTCTATCTACCTCTCCCTACCCTAATATCCCTCTACTGTCCCTATGTTCTTTATCCCGTTGCTGGCTAATTCTACTTCTTACATCTGGGTCATTATCTTACCTAACCTTACCTCACCTTACCTTACTTTGCCTTACCTTAACTTCTATCTACCTCTTCCTACCCTAATATCCCTCTACTGTCCCTATGTTCTTTATCCCGTTGCTGGCTAATTCTACTTCTTACATCTGGGTCATTATTTTACCTAACCTTACCTTACCTTACCTTAGCTTGCCTTACCTTAACTTCTATCTACCTCTTCCTACCCTAATATCCCTCTACTGTCCCTATTTTCTTTATCCCGTTGCTGGCTAATTCTACTTCTTACATCTGGGTCATTATCTTACCTAACCTTACCTTACCTTACCTTAGCTTGCCTTACCTTAACTTCTATCTACCTCTTCCTACCCTAATATCCCTCTACTGTCCCTATTTTCTTTATCCCGTTGCTGCCTATTTGTACTTCTTACATGTGGGTCATTATCTTACCTAACCTTACCTTACCTTACTTAACCTTACCTAACCTTACCTTACCTTACCTAACCTTACCTAACCTTACATTACCTAAGCTTCACTCTGTCTCTTCCTCCCTTAATATCCTTCTAACAGCTTGGTCTTAACCTTACCTCACTTTACCTTGCCTTACCTTACCTTACCTACCTTACCTTACCTTGCCTTACCTTAACTCTCTGCTTCTTCCTCCTATCTCTTCCTACTTTAATATCCTCCTCCTCCTCCTCTTCTTCCTCCTCCTCTTCCTCCTCCTACCTCCTCTTCCTATCTCTCTATCTTTTATCTTTTCTCCTCTTCCTCCTCTTCCTCCTCTTCTTCTTCCTATTTTTCTTCTAGTTATCCCGGCAACAATGCTCTCTCTCTCTCTCTCTCTCTCTCTCTCTCTCATATATAATTACATCGTCTATTGAAAAGCTGTTTATCATTATTAAATCGTCTATTGAGAAGCTGTCTATCGTAATTTATCATCGTCATCATCGTCATTATCAAGGTAATTTAGGTAGCAAGGTGTTAATTAGGGTCCGTCAGGTGTCTAATTAGGTTCAGATCCCCTTTGTAGACTTTATAGAGGTTTGGATTCCTTGCTATAATTTTTGGCGTGTTTTTGAAGCCATTTGTCATTACCTTACAGTACACCTTACCTTACCTTAGCTTACCTTACCTTACCTACCTACCTCTCTCTCTCTCCTTCTCTTCCTTCCCTTCCCTTTCTTTCCTCAGTCTCTTCAGTATCTCTCTTCTAAGGCTGTATGTCAACTTTCCTCCCTTCTCTTCCCTTCCCTTTCCTTCCTTCCCTTCGCTTTCCTCCCTCAATCTCTTCACTCTTTTCTAAGTCTGTATGTCAACTTAGCTCCCTTCCCTTCCCTTCCCTTCCCTCCCTCAATCTCCTTAATATCTCTCTTCTAAGGCTGTATGTCAACTTCCCTCCCTTATCTTCCCTTCCCTTCCCTTCCCTTCCCTTCCCTTCCTCTCAGTCCTAAATTTTTCTCTTCTACATTACTTCTAAGACTCTATGTTAACTTCACTCCCTTCCCTTCCCTTCCCTTCACTTCCCTTTCCTTCCTCTCTTTCCCTTCCCTTCCCTTCCTCTATCTCCCTTCCCATTCCCTTCCTCCCTCTCTCCCTTCCATTCCCTCCCTTCTCTTCCCTTCCCTTCCCTTCCCTTCCTCCCGTCTTCCCTGCCTCCCTTCCTCCCTCCCCTTCCCTTCCCTCCCTCCCTCCCTGGCTAGCTCGCCCTCTTATCAAGGCAACAATCACAAGTGTATGTCTTTTATTTATACATCTCCCGCTCCTCTGACGTCCTGGCGATAAATTCTGGAGCGGCGATAAAATTCTGACGCGGTAATGACTTGAGAAGGAAGAGGAGGAGGAGGAGGAGGGTGGTGGGGTGTGGAGGGTGAATGTGTGTGTGTGTGTGTGTGTGTGTGTGTGTGTGTGTGTGTGTGTGTGTGTGTGTGTGTGGGAAGGAGATGAAGAGAAGGAAAGGAAGGAAGGAAGGAAGGAAGAAAGGAAAGAAAGGAAGAAGAAGAAGAAGAAGAAGAGGAAGAGAGAAAGAAAAGAGGATAGAAAGAGGAAACAAATGAGAAGAAGAGGAGGAGGAAGAAGAAGAGGAAGAGGAAAAGGAGGAGGAGGAAGCAGAGGAAAACAATGGCACAAAAAAAAATAACCGAAAAAGAGAAAAAACACCAAGAGGAACAAGAAATCAAAGAAGAGGAAAAGGAAGAAGAGGAAGAGGAAGAGGAGGAAGAGGAAGAGGAAGAGGAAGAGTATGAAGTGTTAATACAAATACCTGACCCGTTTAATGAATTTACAGCCATAGAAGAAGGTAATTATGGGGATTTGGTTATGAATACAAATGACAGCCATAGATCAGGACAGGGAGGAAGTGTGATAAGGGAGGGAGGGAGAGAGAGAGAGGGAGGGAGAGAAGGGAGGTAACATGGGAAAGAGAGAGGGAGTTAGGAAGGAAGGGAGGGAAGGGAGGAAGGAGGTTACATGGGAAGAGAGGAGTTGAAGGAAGGAGGGAAGGGAGGAAGGGAGAGGAAGGGAGGTTACATGGGAAAGAGAGAGGGAGTTAGGAAGGAAGGGAGGGAAGGGAGGAAGGGAGAGGAAGGGAGGTTACATGGGAAAGAGAGAGGGAGTTAGGAAGGAAGGGAGGGAAGGGAGGAAGGGAGAGGAAGGGAGGTAACATGGGAAAGAGAGAGAGAGTTAGGAAGGAAGGGAAGGGAGGGAGGGAGAGGAAGAAGAGGAAGAAGAAGAGAAAGAAAAAAAAGCGAAAAGTGATCGAAAAAGAGAAAATGAAGAAGAAGAAGAAGAGAGGAAGAAGAAGGAGAAGAAGAAGAGAAAGGGAGAGAAGGAAGGAAGGAAGGAAGGAGAAGGAAACTAATGTGTATGTGTGTGTTTATGTGTGTATATATGTATGTGTGTGTGTGTGTGTGTGTGTGTGTGTGTGTGTGTGTGTGTAACCTTACGTCTGAGTGTGTGTGTATGCGTGTGTGTGTAACCTGTGTGTGCGTGTGTGTGTGTGCATGCCTCCCTCACGCATAAAACAGCTGACTTATACATCCCCGCGAACTCGGTCCAGGTGAGGGCGATGGAAGCACTGATAGCAATTAACCTGTGCCAAGGTATGCGAGGATGGCCGATGTTATGCTCCTATTTATTAAGGGCCAGGAGGAGAGGTTAGTGTAGTAGTGGTAGTAGTAGTAGTGGTGGTAGTAGTAGTAGTAGTAGTAGTAGTAGTAGTAGTAGTAGTAGTAGTAGTAGTAGTAGTAGTAGTAGTAGTAGAAGAAGAAGAAGACATTATAAGTAAGAAATGAAAGAAGAAGAAGAAGAAGAAGAAGAAGAAGAAGAAGAAGAAGAAGAAGAAGAAAAAGCAAGCAGGTAGAAATATAAATACGAATACAAGATGAGTGTGTGTGTGTGTGTGTGTGTGTGTGTGTGTGTGTGTGTGTGTGTGTGTGTGTGTGTGTGTCTCAGGTGCATCGTTACGTCACCAAGTCAGGTAGCGTCACGCCCCTTACCTGTCCGTCCCTCCCCCAGGTAACACTCTCCAGGTAACACTTGTAAGATTATATTTATTTTTTCCTGTGACAGCCGAGGACATTATAGATTCAAGCCACTTCCTGTTTCCTCCTCCTCCTCCTTCTCTTCTTCTTCCTCTTCTTCTTCTTCTTTTTCCTCCTCTTCTTCTTCCTCCTTTCCTTCGTCTGTTATTTTGTGTGATTTCGTTTTCTTCTTCTTCTTCTTCTTCTTCTTTTCTTTCTTATCTCCTTTGTTAGTTTTCTTTCAATCTTTTTTTTTTTCGTTTACTTCTGCATTCTCTTATTTTCTTTCCTTTTTTCCTTCTTCTTCTTCTTCTTCTTCTTCTTCTTTCCTTCTATGTCTTAATTTTCTCTGGTTCTTTCTTTCCTTTCCTTTCTCCTTCTTTTTCTACTTCCTTTTCTTCTTCTTCCTCCTCCTCATTCCTTCTCTTTCCCTTCCTTTCCCCTCTATCTCTCCTCCTTCCCCTCCTCCTCCTCTTCCTCCTCTTCCTCCTCCTCCTATTTCTCTTCCTGTTCGCTTTCTGGATTAAGTCGTTTGTTCCTCCTCCTCCTCCTCCTCCTCCTACCCCCCTTCCTCCTCCTCCTCCTCCTCGTCTTCCTCCTCCATCCTATCACCTCAGAAGATTAAACTAACATATCTAAAAGCCTTAATGACGAAATTTACGAATAAAGAAGTAGAATTATGAATCTGCGCGGACGTAAGAAGCCTCAGGTGACGATTTAGTGATCCCGTGAAAAAGGCGGAATGTAAACAGAGCGAAGAACGTCATAATTAGGGATATAAATACGCGGGAATGATTACACGAGAGAGGAAATTGGTTGATAAAGAGATAGATAGATAGATAGAGAGATAGGTGGAGATTAGAAGTAGCGGAAGAGTAGATGGAATTGGTTGATAAAGAGATAGATGGAGCGATTAAGAAAGAGGAGGAAGAAGAAGAAGAAGAAGAGGAGAAAGATTAAGGAGAAGAATGGGAGGAAATAAATTGCAACAGAAAAGGAAGAAGAAGAGGAGGAAGAAGGAGAGGAGGAGGAGGAAGAAGAATAAGAGAGAGAGAGAGAGAGAGAGAGAGAGAGAGAGAGAGAGAGAGAGAGAGAGAGAGAGAGAGAGAGAGAGAGAGAGAGAGAGAGAGAGAGAGAGAGAGAGAGAGAGAGAGAGAGAGAGAGAGAAAGAAGAGAGAGAGAGAGAGGAGGAAGAAGAGGAAGAGGAAGAAGCGAATTGATAACATTAACTCTCACGACAAAGAAGGAAAAAGAAAGATGAATGGTAAAGAGAAGAGGAACTAAGGATAACAGGATAATGAAGGAAGGAGAAGAAAGGGAAGGAAGGAAAAAAATGTGATAAAGGAGAGGAAGGAAGGAGAAGATTATGATAAGAACCGGAATTGTAATATTTTTTTTTTGGTGACTCAGAGAAAAAAAGAAAAAAAGAAGGAAAACAGAAGAAATAACACACACACACACACACACACACACACACACACACACACACACACACACACACACACACACACACACACACACACACACACACACAATTAATTAGATTTACCTGACCGTTTTGTTATCACCTGTCGGGGGAGGAGGAGAAGGAGGAGGAGGAGGAAGGACAAACTATCTATATATATTTCTCTCTCTCTCTCTCTCTCTCTCTCTCTCTCTCTCACTAAGCTGAACTTCCGTCTTGAATGGACAATGGGATCAAATGAGCTCTAATGATAACACGCACACACACACACCCACACCATTAGAAAGAAAATTAAAATGTGTGTGTGTGTGTGTGTGTGTGTGTGTGTGTGTGTGTGTGTGTGTGTGTGTGTGTGTGTGTGTGTGTGTGTGTGTGTTATTTAACAAAGAAAGAAAGAAAGTAATTGCCGTCGTTCACAACACGAAAAGATTATATTAAAAAAAGGAAAAAAACAACAAATATAAAAAGAAATAAAAAACGAAAAAAAACGGAAACTATTTTAATTGTTATTCATGACCGCCATTATGTGTGTGTGTGTGTGTGTGTGTGTGTGTGTGTGTGTGTGTGTGTGTGTGTGTGTGTGTGTGTGTGTGTGTGTGTGTGTGTGTGTGTGTGTGTGTGCGTATCCAATTATGCTCAGGTGTCATGCATCAGAAAACATTGCAATTAATACCTGTGTGTGTGTGTGTGTGTGTGTGTGTGTGTGTGTGTGTGTGTGTGTTGCAGGGCCGGAGTCACACCCCAGTTCCTATACAGTGTCTAACGCCTCATGACACCCACACCTGCCGCCCCAGAAGCCAGGTGTTGCCCGCCCGCTTCCGCTGCTCAGGTGTTAACGAAGGGGACAAATGATAAGGAGGAGGAGGGGGAGGGGGAGGAGGGGGAGGAGGGGAGGGTGATTGAGATAAAGGAAGAGGTGTGAAAAGTTTGAGATGTAAGATATATATACAGAGAGAAAGAGAGAGAGAGAGAGAGAGAGAGAGAGAGAGAGAGAGAGAGAGAGAGAGAGAGAGAGAGAGAGAGAGAGAGAGAGAGAGAGAGAGAGAGAGAGAGAGAGAGAGAGAGAGAGAGAGAGAGAGAGAGAGAGAAGAGAGAGAGAGAGAGAGAGAGAGAGAGAGAGAGAGAGAGAGAGAGAGAGAGAGAGAGAGAGAAAGAGAGAGAGAGAGCACAGACTTACCTGTAATATCCTAATGACGTCACTGATTCAGGTAAATTCTTCTTCTCTTACCTGTAGAAAAAAGAGAAAAAAAAACATCATTAATATTTATTTTATTTATTTATCTATTTTATTTATTGAAAATTAGAAAACGTAAAATAATATATGTTAATTGAAGGGAGACTGTATAAGAAACACGAGAGAATTAATTATGGTATGAATGTAATATGATCTCTCTCTCTCTCTCTCTCTCTCTCCTTTTTTTCCCTCTCCCTTCTTTTCTCCTTTCCCTCCCATCCCTTCATTTTCCTCTTCTCTCTCTCTCTCCTTCACGATATGAGAGTTTAAGATAAGGGTTAATTCTTGCATTAGGAAGTTGGACAAATATAATGAAGAGTAGAACGCAAGTCAGATTGTACAGCAGAGGCCTTCCTTGTCAAACTACCACTACGTTCATATAGCTACCCATGGCAATACTAACACAACCACCTCGACCAAAGCCTTACCGAACTACCACTAGGCTTATAAAACGATCCACGGCAATACTGACACAACCACCTCTACCAAAGCCTTGTCAAACTATCACTAGGCTCATAACACTACCCATGGCAATACTAACACATTAACCTCCTCTACCAAAGCCTTGTCAAACTACCACTAGGCTCGTAACACTACCCATGGCAATACTAACACAACAACCTCTACCAAAGCCTTGTCAAACTATCACTAGGCTCGTAACACTACCCATGGGAATACTAACACAACAACCTCTGCCAAAGCCTTGTCAAACTACCACTTGGCTGGCTCACAAAGCTACACACACACAACAGCCTCTACCAAAGCCTTACTAGACGTGGGCATATGTGTGTGTGTGTGTGTGTGTGTGTGTGTGTGTGTGTGTGTGTGTGTGTGTGTGTGTGTGTGTGTGTGTGTGTGTGTGTGTGTGTGTGTGTGTGTGTGTGTGTGTGTGTGTGTGAAAACCGTGAAATACTTGATAATAGAGAAATAAGAAAGAGTAAGTAAGTGAGTAAGTAGGAATTAGCGTAAGTCAACCAGTCAACCAGTCAGTCAAGGTAAGTCTGTCAGTCAGTGGGTATGTGCATTTGTGTAAGTCTTGAAACGTTTGAGAGTAAAAAAAGTAGTAGAGTAAGTAGGAATTAGCGTAAGTCAACCAGTCAACCAGTCAACCAGTCACCCAGTCAGTCAGTCAGTGGGTATGCGTTTGTGTGTAAGTCAAGAAATGTTTGTGAGTAGAGAAAGTATTAAGAGTAAGTAGGAATTAGCGTAAGTCAACCAGTCAACCAGTCAGTCAAGGTAAGTCAGTCAGTCAGTGGGTATGTATTTGTGTAAGTCAAGAAATGTTTGTGAGTAGAGAAAGTATTAAGAGTAAGTAGGAATTAGCGTAAGTCAGCCAGTCAACCAGTCAACCAGTCACCCAGTCAGTCAAGGTAAGTCACCCCTCCCTCCCGCCCGCTACCTGTGTGTTACCTGGGCTTGGTGTGGGCGGGGCTAAGGTTAGGGCAGCCAATGGTCAGCCCACACCCACGTAATGCCGGCCGCTGCGCCCCGCCCACGCCGCCTCCCTCCTGCCCTTGGCCACACCCACACGCCCACAGAGCCAATTTTGTTATGATATTCCTTTCTTTGGTGACTAGCTCGGATTCTTCTTCTTTTTAATTCTTTGTTAATTTTTTGAGTGTTTTTCTTTACTGTTTCCTTCTTTCCTCTTTTTCCTCTTCCTTCTCTCTATCTCCTCTGTTTCTCTCTTCCCTTCTTCTTCTTCTTCTTCCTCCTTTTCGTTACTCTCTTCCTTTATTTTCTTCCTTTGTCTTCCTATTTCTCTCTCTCTCTCTTCCTCTCCCTCTACTTTTCCTTCCTTCTTTTCCTTTCTTTCTCTCATCTTTCTCCTTCTTTCTTAAGTAAGAGTTATTAACGTCAGGTATTTGTGTGATTAAGGTAAGAAGTGGGTAAATAAGGTAGGGAAGGGAAGGGAAGGGAAGGGATGGGATGGGAAGGAATGGGAAGGGATGGGGATGGAAGGGAAGGGAAGGGAAGGAAAGGAGGGAGGGAAGGGAAGGAAGGAAGGGATGGAAGGAAGGAAGGATGGGAAGGAAAGGAAAGGGAAGGAAAGGAAAGAGGAGGGGAGGGGAGGGGAGGGAAGGGAAAGGGAGGGGAGGAATGGGCAGGAAAGGGAAGGGAAGGGAATGGAAAGGAATGGAAGAAAAGGGAAGGGAAGGAAAGTAAAGTGATGGGAAGGAAAGGAAGGGGCGGGAAGGAAAGGGAAGAGAGGGGAAGGGAATGGTAGGGTAGGGAATGGAAGGAAAGGGAAGGGAAAGGAAAGAAATGGGAAGGGAAGGGAAGGAAAGAGAGGGGAAGGGAATGGTAGGGTAGGGAATGGAAGGAAAGAGAAGAGAAAGGAAAGGAAAGGGAAGGAAGGGGAAGGAAAGGAAAGGAATGGGAAGGGAACGGAAGGGAAGGGAAGGGAAGTGAAGGGAAGGAATGTGAGGAGGTCATGTCTAAGGCAAATTCTGTAACATTTCCACGAAAAAAAAAGAAAAAGAAAAAAAAAAGAAAAAAATAATAAATTGCTCTGAAAAGTGAGACAAGACGAGCAGTTTATGTCCCTTTGTTTGAGAGAGAGAGAGAGATCCGCCATTTTGGGCAGCGGGCAACCTACATAACTCCAACCATCTCGCTCTCCTCAATAAATTAAACTTGCATATTAAATAATTAAGAGAAAAATTCGGTAAAGAAGGAGGAGGAGGAGGAGGAGGAGGAGGAGGTGGAGGAGGAGAAGGAGGAGGAGGAGGAGGAGGAGGAGGAGTTACTTTAAATATCGGAAACTTGTAAATCATTCTTCTTCTTCTTCTTCTTCTTCTTCTTCTTCTTCTTCTTCTTCTTCTTCTTCTTCTCTTCATCAATCATTGTTAAGTTTGATTTCATTAAGTCAACGATCCGTCTCCTCCTCTTCCTCCTCCTCCTCCTCCTCCTCTTCTTCTTCCTCCTCCTCCTCCTCCTCCTCCTCCTCCTCCTCCTCCTCCTCTTCTTCCTCCAATCAGGTGT
>NC_066552.1:13620422-13632922 GCF_024679095.1 Eriocheir sinensis
CCCCGTCTCCCGCAGGCACGCATTCACAACGCGGCATGGGAGCGGCGGCGCGGCTGCCTCCCGCTGGCCGCCGCTGCGCCTCATTCCCTTATCGCGCCGCGCCGCGCCCGCCGCCTGTGTCCTGCGCCTTATTAAGGCCCGCCACGACCACCGCCGCCAGCAGCGGCAGCAGCATCCAGGCCCGCCAGGCCCGCCAGGCCCGCCGCGGCAGGCCGGCCACACGGCCGCGTGGAGGAATGTGTGGCGACAGCAACAAGCATGACAAGCAACGCCGTCACCGCCTCGTCAACACACAGGACGCCGCGCCGCGCCCCGGCAAGGGTACCAACGAGCAGCCCCGACACACCCGACACACCTGACACTCCGGACACACCTGATACACACCTGACACACACACACACACACACACACACACACACACACACACACACACACACACACACACACACACACACACACACACACACACACACACACACACACAGTTGCTGTAACACGCCTCCTGCCCACGCGCTGACAACACATTACACAGCACGAGAAATGAAGAAGAAAAAACCCGAGGACACAACACACGGCGGGGACACGACGACACGGCCGGCAGCAATGACACGCCGACACACACCGACCCCAACCCTCCCTCACCCCCCACACCCACCCAGCCCTCCCGCAAGCAGGCAGAGAGATGGCGGGATGTAATACGGGGTGAATGAGGCGAGAGAGAGAACAGTGGAAAGAGGAGAAAGAACAGGAGGAAGAGAAGACGAGAGAGAGCAAGATGATTTAGGTGATGAAAGATATAGCTAAAGGAGGAGGAGGAGGAGGAGGAGGAGGAAGAAGTAGATGATGTATAGATAATATGGAGAGAGATAGGTGAAGTTAGGTTAGGTAAGGATTGATAAGATTAGGTTAGATAGATAAGGTTAGATTAGGTAAGGATAGATTAGGTAAGGTTAGGTTAGGTAAGATTAGATTAGGTTAGGTAAGGATAGATAAGATTAGGTTAGATAGATAAGGTTAGGTTAGGTATGGTTAGGTTAGGTTAGGTAAGATTAAATTAGGTTAGGTAAGGATAGATAAGATTAGGTTAGATAGATAAGGTTAGGTTAGGTAAGGTTAGGTTAGGTTAGGTAAGATTAAATTAGGTTAGGTAAGGATAGATAAGATTAGGTTAGATAGATAAGGTTAAGTTAGGTATGGTTAGGTTAGGTTAGGCAAGATTAGATTAGATTAGGAGAAGGAAGAGGAAGAGGAGGAGGAGATGGAGAAGAAAGAGGAGGAAGAGGAGAACGAGGAAGATATAGAGAAGGAGGTACAAGGAGGAGGTGAAGAAGAAGAAGAAGAAGAAAGAAAAAAAAAAAGAAGAAGAAGACGAAGAAGAAGAAGAAGAAGAAGAAGAAGAAGAAGAAGAGGAAGAAGAAGACGAAGACGAAAACGAAGACGAAGACGAAGACGAAGACGAAGAAGAAGAAGAAGAAGAAGAGGAAGACGAAGACGAAGACGAAGAAGAAGAAGAAGAAGAAGAAGAAAAAGAAAAATAAGATACAAGGAGGCGAAAGAAGAAGAAGAAGAAAAAAGAAAGGTATAGGAGAAGGGAAAGCTAGGAGAGATATGGGAGGAGGAGGAGGAGGAGGTCGTGGAGATGACTGTAGGAGGAGGAGATGAGGAGTGGAGATGAGGTAGGTGAGGGCGGCGTGATTTAGGAGGCGGGCGGGGGGAGGTGAACAAGTGGGCGGGCGGTGGTGGGCGTCTTAGCGGGAGGGAGCAAGGTGGGCAGCGCCGGGCCAGACAACCGTGGGAACATCGGCCAGCGCTTGCACGTGAAAAATACAGGTGTGAGACGTGTTTTATTTTTTAGGGGGGGGGGGATGAAGGGGGCGTGGGGGGTAAGAGAGGGAGAGTGTGCCTTTGTTCTCTCTCTCTCTCTCTCTCTCTTTATCAGTTTCTTTGTCTGTCTCTAAATTTCTGTTTCTCTCTCTTTCTCTTTTTTTTTGGGGGGGGGGTGGAACGAGGGGGGCGTGGGGGTGAGTGGGGCGTCTTTGCTCTCTCTCACTTTCTCTATCTTTCTTTCTCTTTCTCTCTCTTTCTCTCTCTATCTTTATCAGTCTCTCTGTCTTTCTCTGTCTCTCAATTTCTGGTCTTATACCTGTCTAGTTTTTTCCTCTCCTCTCCTTCCTTCTCTTTCCTTCTCTCTCTCTCCCTCTATTTCTCTTTCTCTTTCTCACTCACGCAATTTCTCTTTTCTCTCTCTTTCTTTCTATCTCTCTCTCTACCTCTCTATCACGTGGTCAGAAGAAGGAGAAGAAAAAAAGGAGAAGAAGGAGAAGAAGAAGAAGAAAATGAAGAATGAGAGGAGAAGAAGAAGGAGAGGAGGAGGAGAAGGAGGAGGTGGAAGAAGATAGCAAGGTAGATGAAGGAAGAGGTAGACATAGGTATAGGAGGAGGAAGCTGCCTTGTATAGACCTACCGAGCCTCTTGCAGACTCCTTACGTTCTTAACTCTAACCAGGTAACATAATTTTCGGAATTCATCAACAGGTAACGTTATGGATCGGTATAATAAAACCCCTTCGCTTCTTACATCAAGTATTTCTAAAGGTCAAAGAGGGGATCAACCGGGTTCTAATGAGTGTTTCTTTAGGTTCATGGTATAGAAGATGAGTCAAACTACCACCAGGGTCATAAAAATACTCCTGGAAATGCCCCAAACTCCTACGAAAGCCTTGTCAAATATGTGTTTCTTAGGTTCACGGTACAGAAGAAGGGTCAAACTACTACCAGGGTTATAAAACTACTCCTGGAAATGCCCCAAACTCCTACGAAAGCCTTGTCAAATATGTGTTTCTTAGGTTCACGGCACAGAAGAAAGGTCAAACTACTGCCAGGGTCATAAAACTATCCCTGGAAATGCTCGAAACTCCTACTAAAGCCTTGTCAAATGTGTGTTTCTTTAGGAATAAGGGTCAAACTACTACCAGGGTCTTAAAAGTACTACTGGAAATGCCCCAAACCCATACGAAAGCCTTGTCAAATATGTGTTTCTTAGGTTCACGGCACAGAAGAAGGGTCAAACTACCACCAGGGTCATAAAACTATCCCTGGAAATGCTCGAAACTCCTACGAAAGCCTTGTCAAATATGTGTGCTTGGCCGACGATATGTTTAGCAAGACGGCCCTATATACCTTCCCGCCTCATTAACAGGTAACATTCATTATTTTCTTCATGGCTACGCTAGTGAATTATTGAGGTGTGGGTGTATGCGTGTATAAGAACGTTCACATAAGTCACGGTTACGAGGGAAGTTAAAGCATTATTTATTTTTGAAGAAGCGAAAATTACGAGAAATAATAGATGGATAAAAATATATATTCGTTCGTTAAGACAATAGAGAGAGTGAGTCATATGGAGGAGAGAGGGAGAGGGAGAAGAAAAGAAGAAGATAATAATAATAATAATAATAATAATAATAATAATAATAATAATAATAATAATAATAATAATAATAATGATAAACTTTCAGGTCATAAAATGCGATACGCCGTGACCGAAGACTTCCAACACACACACACACACACACACACACACACACACACACACACACACACACACACACACACACACACACTCTCTCTCTCTCTCTCTCTCTCTCTCTCTCTCTCTCTCTCTCTCTCTCTCTCTCTCTCTCTCTCTCAATACGTCACGGAGGAGGAGGAGGAGGAGGAGGAGGAGGAGGAGGAGGAGGAGGAGGAGGAACCGTATCAGGAAGACAAGGAAGAAAATCATAGAGAGGAGAAACATCAGGAATAAAAATAGGAGGAGGAGGAAGAGGAGGAGGAGGAGGAGGAGGAAGAGGAGGAGGAGTGTTGGTCATCTTGTCCTTTTCCGCTGAGATATTTGTGTGTGTGTGTGTGTGTGTGTGTGTGTGTGTGTGTGTGTTCCCTCACCCCCCTCCTCTCTCTCTCTCTCTCTCTCTCTCTCTCTCTCTCTCTCTCTCTCTCTCTCTCTCTCTCCCTCCCCCTCCCTCCCTTTCCCTCCCTCTCTCTCTCTCCCTCTCTCTCTCCTTCTCCTTCTGTTTCTAAATTCCTGAAAAATATTGAAATCCTCCTCAGCAGGACTCTTGATGGAATTACAGGATTTCGATATGGGGATGTTGTGGGCGCCCCGTGAGTCCTACCTCCTGCGTGCTCCTGCGGCGAGGGGGAGTCCTAACCAGCATCCTTCCGGCATAGGACTCTCGAACCTAACACGGGGCAGATCCTATGTACACCTCAGACATCTAAATCCCCTTGTAACACCTTGGGATTCAGGTTAAAGGCCTTGATTCTATGTCTATGGGTGGATGGGGTGTTTGGGAGGGTGTGTGTGAGGTATGGTGTGTGTGGGGTGCGTGGGGGAGGTGTGAGAGGGGTGAGAGTGGAGGTGTGTGCGTGCGGGTCGGTGGCCAGGTAAAGGTGAGGTTCGGGCCAGGTGAGAGCGGTCGAGCGGCGTTGTGGGACCGCCCGGAGTTGTATCATAGGGAGCTGGGTAATAGAGTGAGGGGCGGCGGGCCATCGCGGGCGCGTCTGGAGCTGCGGCCTCTTCACATTTTCCGAGTTTATTTTAATTACGAGCGAGTTTACCGAAGTTTCCGTAGCCCTGAGCGAGGCGGAGCAAGCCATTGGATGCGCCCTCAACCTGCGTGGCCCAATCCTCGCCTTCCTTGACGGGTATCGAACGCGGGGCCTCCAGGGTTTCGAACACCGGACCCCGCGAGCTTATTGTCATAATCCTGGGACAATAAGCTCGTAATATCAACACGACGCCAGACAAAAGGCGCCCCTGTGACCCCCGGCGATAAGGCTCAATTGTGACCTCCCTGAGTGAAATGATTTGCACGGAGTCAGGGAGAGAGAGAGAGAGACAGAGAGACAGAGAGAGAGGGAGGGAGAGAGAGAGGAATTCCATGAGGAGGAGGAGAAGGAGGTGAGGAAGAAGGAGGTAGGAAAGGAGGAGGACGTCTATTGAAAGAAGAAGAGGAATAGAAGGTGAAGAGGAGGAGGAGGAATAGGAAGAGGATAAGGAGATGAGGAGGAGGAGGAAGAGGAGGAGGAGAAGGAGAGTCTGTACGGAGAAAGAGAAGGAGAAGAAGGAGGAGGAGATGCAAGGCAGGAAGAAAGAGAGAGGAAGAAGAAGAAGAAGAAGAACAACAACAACAACAACAACAACAACAACAACAACAGTTACCAGTGACCCAGTTCGCAAAAAAATCTCCAACGTTCAAAATTTCGCAAAAAAAGAGTTGAAAAAAAGTATATATAAAGTTTGCAAAAAGTATCTCTAGTTCTCTCTCTCTCTCTCTCTCTCTCTCTCTCTCTCTCTCTCTCTCTGACCTAGTTCTCTCAAATACCAGGGAGAAGGAGAAAGAGAATGTACAGGAGGAGAAGAGGAGGAAGAAGAGGAGGAAGAGGAGGAAGAGGAAGACAAGAAAAAAAAAACATTGGTAACACTGTCCCTTCAACCCATGACTGACTGGATGACTGACTGACTGGCTGACTGGATGACTGGATGACTGGCTGACTGGATGACTGGCTGACTGGATGACTGACTGACTGGATGACTGACTGACTGGATGACTGGATGACTGGATGACTGAATGACTGGATGACTGACTGACTGGATGACTGAATGACTGGATGACTGGCTGACTGGATGACTGACTGAGTGGCTGACTGGATGACTGACTGACTGGATGACTGGACGGATGACGAAGAGGTGGATGCAGGGTTGGAAATAATTATGACAAAAAAAAATATTTATTTGACTTATATCGGATTTTATTTTATTTAAATCGATTTTTTTAATTTAAATGTGTTTTTGTTTTTGTTTTTTGCATTAGTCCTTGTTTGTTTCCACTGATTATTTGTTAGAGTCTTATGAGGCCATTTTCTCGTATTGAACTTGGCCAATGTTAAATGAAACCATAGTTCAATATATATTACCCAAGATGAGTTTTTCACATAAAAATCATAAGTGGGACTAATACTTTATTTCTTTCATGATTTTGAATATTTTCCTTGCAAGAGACGGCAATGATTCGCTGGCGCCCGACTTGCTACAGGACCAGTACAGGATCACTACAGGACCAGTACAGGATCACTACGGGACAAGTACAGGATCACTACAGGACCAGTACAGGATCACTACAGGACCAGTACAGGATCACTACAGGACCAGTACAGGATCACTACAGGACCAGTACAGGATCACTACAGGACCAGTACAGGATCACTACAGGACCAGTACAGGATCACTACAGGACCAGTACAGGACCAGTACAGGAACACTACAGGACCAGTACAGGATCACTACAGGACCAGTACAGGATCACTACAGGACCAGTACAGGATCACTACAGGACCAGTACAGGATCACTACAGGACCAGTACAGGATCACTACAGGACAAGTACACTTCATACTTTTCCTCTACAGCTGCTTCACATGTTCTTCCTTCCTTCTCTCTCTCTCTCTCTCTCTCTCTCTCTCTCTCTCTCTCTCTCTCTCTCTCTCTCTCTCTCTCTCTAATTTAAATCATTAGATATTTTACTCTTGATATAACACCTAAATCATTTTATTTACTGTATATTTAATTTTGATATAAATAATGATTTTTTTTACTCTGATTTAAATCGATTTAAATCACTCGATTTAAATCATTTGATTTAAATCAAAACAACTCTGCTGGATGAAGGGGTAGAGAACGGCTGGAAGTGAAGAGAGAGATGAAGAAGGAGATGAGAGAGAGAGAGAGAGAGAGAGAGAGAGAGAGAGAGAGAGAGAGGATTGCAGTGGCTGAGATGCAGGATGTTGGATGCTCTCCTAACCATGGCGATCTAGCTAACTCTCCTCCTCCTTCTCCTCCTCCTCCTCCTCTTCCGCGGGGCCAGAGTGAAGAGGAGCATGTCAAAACTGCTAATATTATGAAGAGGAAGAAGAGGAAGAGGAGGAAGAGGAAGAAGAGATGGAAGAAAAAGAGAAAAAAAAGAGATGACCAAGAGGAGAGGAGGAGAGGAAGAGAGACTAATCAATCCTTAAAGCGAAAAAGAGGAAGAGGAGGAAGAGGAAGAAGAGGAAGAAGAAGAAGAATAGTGAGGCGGAGAAGACAAGATACAAAAAAAAAAAAACGGAAAAAGGAGGAGGAGAAATAGGAGGAGCGAGAGGAGGAGGAGGAGGAGGAGGAGGAGTGGTGTGGTCATTATCGTCTTCCTAACCTGTCCGCTAGATGGCAGGGGCGCTTCCTCTCTCTCTCTCTCTCTCTCTCTCTCTCTCTCTCTCTCTCTCTCTCTCTCTCTTGTTATGCATTGGCTCCTTATGAATAGATGAGAGAGAGAGAGAGAGAGAGAGAGAGAGAGAGAGAGAGATGGAGGAGAATGCGTAGTCTCTCTCTCTCTCTCTCTCTCTCTGATTATTACACACACACACACACACACTCTCCCCCCCCCACCTACACACACACACACACACAAACACACCCTCCTGACACATCTCCCTCCCCCTACCCCTCCCCCCCTTTCCCCAACACGTGACACCCCACCAATCATAACAGACCGCCCGTCACACCACACCTGGCCAAGCTGAGCACCTGCGCGCATCTGGTAATGCGGGGAAACGTGCAAAGTCCGAGGCGGAGGCGTGAAGACGGGAACGATAACATAAGAACATAAGAACATAAGAACGTAGGAGTCTTCAAGAGGCCGGTGTGGCTGTACAAGGCAGCTCCTTTGAACCTAAGCTCCCGTGTAACCCTACCTAATATCACTGTCCATGAATTTATATAATCTATTTTTGAATGCGACACTTGTATTGACACTCACCACATGACTGCTAAGCCTGTTCCACTCATCCACCACCCTGTTAGTCAACCAATTTTTGCCTATGTCCCTGTTGAATCTGAATTTATCCAGTTTAAACCCATTACTTCGTGTCCTACCCAGTTCTCTTACCAACAAAACCTTATGAATATCCCCCTTATTAAAGCCCTTCATCCATTTATAAACCTCGATCATGTCTCCACGCACCCTTCGCCTCTCTAGAGAATGCAAGTTTAACTGTTTGAGTCTTTCCTCGTATGGCAAGTTTCTCAACCCCTGAATCATCTTAGTCATCCTCCTCTGCACCGACTCTAACATTTTGATATCCATTCTAAAGTAAGGTGACCAGAACTGAACCGCACAGTCAAGATGAGGTCTAACTAATGCTAAATATAGTTTGAGGAAGACTTCGGCGCTTCTGTTGCTTACGCTCCTTGAAAGAAGAATGAGAAGAGGAGACTTTACGGGCGAGGAGGACGAGGAGGAGGAGGAGGAGGAGGAGGAGTAAACTTGAATAATGAAAATAATAGACAAAGAATAGATTAAAATAGCATTGGGAAGAGAATAGAGAAGAGAAGATGGTGTTACACACACACACACACACACACACACACACACACACACACACACACACACACATACACACACCTACAGACAGACACAGACAGAGACAGATACAACGAAACTCATGCCAAAGGAAGGGAATTAATTGACGGAGGAGGAGGAGGAGGAGGAGGAGGAGGAGGAATAAGAAGAACAGCAGGAGGCGTACAGACAGAGACAGAGACAAACGGAGAGAGAGAGAAACAGAGAAAAATGATAAATGGAGGAGGAGGAGGAGGAGTAGGAGGAGGAGGAGGAAGAGGAAGACAGTAGTAATAAGCTTCAGAAGACAAAAGAATTAAGAAGTAGACATAATAATCATGGTAAGATGATGATAAAGAGGAGGAAGAGGAGGAGGAAGAGGAAGAGGAGGAGTTTGATTCGGGAGCTAAATTAGGAGGAAGAAGAAGAGGAGGAGGAGGAGGAGGAGGAGGGTATGAGGAAGACCTGGTGGCGGTGACGTGAACTGATGTATTTTAATCGGATCACACTGGGCGCAGAATTACCGACTGGATGTCACTCGCTAAACCTTCCCAAGAATCATTAAGGGGAGGTGTTTTTGCTCCTTCCCAAGACCTATTAAGGGGGCCGTTCTGCTCCTTCCCAAGACTCATTAAGGGGGCCGTTCTGCTCCTTCCCAAGACTCATTAAGGGGGCCGTTCTGCTCCTTCCCAAGACTCATTAAGGGGGCCGTTCTGCTCCTTCCCAAGACTCTATAAGGGGGACGTTCTGCTCCTTCCCAAGACTCTATGAGGAAGGCGTTCTGCTCTTCATTCTTAGGAGGTAGGAGGAGGAGGAAGAGGAGGAGGAAGAAGGAGGGATTGTGGTGGTGTTGATGGGTGTTTTTCTTCCTCCTCCTCCTCCTCCTCCTCCTCCTCCTCCTCCTCCTCCTCTTCTTCCTTCTCTTATTTATCTTTTTCTTCCTCTTCCTCTTCATCTTCTTCTTCCTCATAATTTATTCATCATTGCTATCCTATTTCTTGTTGCATTTTTCTCCTCCTCCTCCTCCTCCTCCTCCTCCTCCTCCTCCTCCTCCTCCTCCTCTTAGCTGTCACGCGGGCTTCAATTACGACCATTTATCAAAGAGGAGTTAATTCGAAGAGTTTGTAATGGGTTCAATCTTGGCCCGAGGCAGGGAAGGGGGGAGGAGGAGGAGGAGGAGGAGGAGGAGGAGGAGGAGGAGATGGGGGAGGGTGGGGAGCTGGAGATGGTTTAATACCAATGTTCCTTCCTTTCCCTTCCCTTCCCTTCCCTTCCCTTCCCTTCCCTTCCTTTCCCTTCCCTTGGTAACCTAACCTAACCTAAGTTTTCCCTTCCTTCCCTTCCCTTCCCTTCTCTTCCTTTCCCTTCCCTTGCTAACCTAACCTAACCTAACCAAAGTTTTCCCATCCTTCCCTTCCCTCCCCTTCTCTTCCTTTCCCTTCCCTTGCTAACCTAACCTAACCTAACCTAACCTAACCTAAGTTTTCCCTTCCTTCCCTTCCCTTCCCTTCTCTTCCTTTCCCTTCCCTTGCTAACCTAACCTAACCTCTTCCTTTCCTCCCCTTCCCTTCCCTTTTCTTCCCTTCCCTTCCCTTCCTTTTCCTTCCCTTGCTAACCTAACCTTCTTTTTCTGAGATCTTCCTTCCTTCATTCCTTCCTTCCTTCCTTCCTACCTTTCTTTTCCTTCCTTCATAAAAACTAAACTAAAATAAATAAATATATAAAATAATGAGAAAAAAATGAATACATTCCGTCACCCGTCCCATCAGCATCCCGTCCCATTAGCATCCCGTCCCATCAACATCCCGTCCCATCAGCATCCCTTCACATCCCATCTCTCTCTCAGCATCTCCATACCTCTCCCCCCCCTCCCCTACCCTTCCCCTCCTTACTTTATCATCCCCCCCCTCCCCTTCACCCCTCCCTCCCTCCCCCCCACGGCCTGACTCTCTCCCACTTCTATTGAAGGTCTGAATAGGATAGTTTCCCCCCGAATAAACAGATTAAACAAGGTAATATTCCAACAAAAAACGGAGTGTGGTGTGTGTGGTGTGCTCTCTCTCTCTCTCTCTCTCTCTCTCTCTCTCTCTCTCTCTCTCTCTCTCTCTCTCTCTTTTTTCCTTTTATTTTTTTCGATTTCTCTCTCCTTTCCCTTCTTTTTGAGCATCTCTCTCTCTCTCTCTCTCTCTCTCTCTCTCTCTCTCTCTCTCTCTCTCTCTCTCTGTCCTCTCCCTTCCTTCACTCCCTTCCTCTGTCTCCTCCCTTCTTCCCTCCTCTTCCTTTCTCTCTCTCTCCCCCTGCGCCCCCCCTCGACCCCCCCGCACAGCATCGGCCCTATAAATTAATCCATCAAGTGCAGGTGTGTTATTAGTGAGCTCAGATTATATGTTTCACTGCCAAATGTGACGAGAGAGCTCAGACACAGACGGCCTGGGATAGGGGAAGAGGAGGAGGAGGAGGAGGAGGAGGAGGGGGGGGATGACGCACCCTGCCTGCCCTCTGCTGCCACCCGCCCTTTGTCTGTCCCAGGAAGAGGAGGAGGAGGAGGAGGAGGAGGAGCTTGGTACAGTCTTCCAGTCAGTCAGTCAGTCAGTCAGTAAATGTTGAGGAAGGAAGGAAGGAAGGAAGGAAGGAAGGAAGGAAGGAGGAGGAAAAGGAGTGTTGGATAAGGTTAACAAACAGAAGGAGAAGAAGAAGAAGAAAAAAAAAGATAAGGAAGAGGAAGGAGGAAGAGGAGGAGGAGGAGGAAGAGGAAGAGAGTCTGACTTAAAGTGCAAAATTAGTAGTAAGAAGAAGCTTAGCGGAGATAAGAGGAAGAAGAGGAGGAGGAGGAGGTGGAGGGGAAGAAGGAGGAGGAGGAGGGTTGGATCAAAATTAGGAGGAGGATTACGTGCATGAGAAGGAAGAGGAAGAGGAAGAGGAGGATTAGGAAGAGGAGGAGGAGGAGGAGGTGGAGGAGGAGGAGGATTAATAGAAGGGAGATACCTGCTTGTCTTCTTACGAGTTAATTTAGAAGGAAGAGGAGGAAGAGGAGGAGGAGGAGGAGGAGGAGGAGGAGGAGGAAGAGGAGAGGGGGTGGCAAAACTCTGTGCGTGTGTGTGTGTGTGTGTGTGTGTGTGTGTGTGTGTGTGTGTGTGTGTGTGTACTATTTTGCAACACTCTCTCTCTCTCTCTCTCTCTCTCTCTCTCTCTCTCTCTCTCTCTCTCTCGCGCCCCCCATCATCGCCGCGCTCCCTCTGTCGCTGTCTTTAAAACCACCACCACTCTCCTCCTCCTCCTCCTTCTCTTCCTCCTCCTCCTCCTCCTCCTCCTCCTCTTCTTCCTCCTCCTCTTCCGCCACATTACTCATTTATTTTTCTTTTATGAGGAGAGTCGCGTGCATGGGTGATTCGGAGGGGAAGATGGCCTCCTCCTCCTCCTCCTCCTCCTCCTCCCCTCTTTCACACACACTTCCCTTTGTTGCCACTTCACACCACTGGAGGCTTGGGAGGAGGAGGAGGAGGAGGAGGAGGAAGAAGGAAGAGGGAGACGTTTTCGGCACTCACAACACTTCCATTCTCTTCTCTTCCTTCTCCGCCTCCTTCTCTTCCTCCTCCTCCTCCTCCTCTTCCTCTCATCTCCCATCTCCCAGCATCTTCATCTCCCACCGAAGACTTCCCTTATAAGCCTGCGTTTACACCAAGCGAGTCGCGTCGAGTCACGTGAAGTCATTTGATGCGATTCATTTTGACGCTTCTCCGTTTACACCGACTGCGTCAATCTGCGTCAAGT
Organism: Eriocheir sinensis; assembly: GCF_024679095.1. Classification (NCBI taxonomy): domain Eukaryota; kingdom Metazoa; phylum Arthropoda; class Malacostraca; order Decapoda; family Varunidae; genus Eriocheir; species Eriocheir sinensis. The sequence continues at coordinate 13,632,624 of NC_066552.1, forward strand.
CAGCACTCAGTGACCTCATTGGATTTCACGGAGAATGGATGCGTATTCTTGTTTATTTTTTTTATTTTCTTACTTGTTTGTCTTATTGATTTTGTTTTCTATTGGTCTTTTTCTTTTTCTTTTTCTATTTACTTCACGTTTTTTGGTGACGGGTATAATTTCTTGGCGTGCGCTGGAGTATGATTGAACGTAATGGATGCTATATGAATGGTGTACATTGTGAATATACATATTAAGTATATAATTATGTATATACCCCCTTCCTCATGTCCCTTGTCTTACTAACATAGCTTTGTGAT
>NC_066552.1:13637922-13640422 GCF_024679095.1 Eriocheir sinensis
CGACTCCCACCGAGCAACCGTAATCTTCAAGCAACCATAGAAGGAGTAGAAAAGAGCGGAAAAAAGGGAAAATGAAGAATATATATCAAGAAAAAAATAAGAAGAGAAGAAAGAGGGGTTAGGTTCACGGGAGCTGCCTTGTATAGACCTACCGACCTCTTGCAGACTCCTTACGTTCTTGTATACTTAGGTAACATCAGCTAACGACCGGCCGGCACAGGACCAGGTTAATCCCCTACCAAAGAGCACACACTCAGCCCCGTGCTTCCGTTCGCCATGCAGGAAGCGAAGCGCGGTAGGGCAGGTGAGCTTATTCAATTAGGCGCTATCCAAACCCCGAACTACAGGTGTTAGCTATGGTTTATAGGTGAGAATTTGGGCTCAAGAGGTGGTTTTCTTTCTATTATGCGCTCCGTAAGGCCATGTGTTATGTGTGTTGATGATACGTGCGGGGGAGAGTGAGGGAATTGGGGTTCAGGATGGGATACTATTGATTCTGTTTCGTTGGTGTAGGCGGAAGGGTTAGGATGCAAATTTTTCCTCTGTATTCAATTTAGACAACAACAACGTTCTTCATGTTTCCGTTTTTGACAACAAACGTTTCCCATTGACTGATTGATCCTGCTTTCCCTACCCTATTGTTGTGTAGCAGTAGTAGTAGTAGTAGTAGTAGTAATAGTAGTAGTGGTAGGTTTGGGTTGAGTGAAGGTTAGATTTGGGTTGAATTTGGGTTGAGTTAAGGTTGAATTTGGGTTGAGTTAAGGTGGGTTGAGTTAAGGTTAGGTTTGGGTTGAATTTGGGTTGAGTTAAGGTTGTTTGGATTGAGTTGAGGTTGAATTTGGGTTGAGTTAAGGTGGGTTGAGTTAAGGTTATGTTTGGGTTGAGTTAAAGTGGGTTGATTTTGGGTTGCGTTAAGGTTAGATTTGGGTTGAGTTTGGGTTGAGTTTGGGTTGAATTTGGGTTGAGCTAAGGCAATGTTTGAGTTGAGTTTGGGTTGAATTTGGGTTGAGTTAAGGTTATGTTTGGGTTGAATTTGGGTTGAGTTAAGGTTAGGTTTAGGAGACACTAGTACCATTCTGTAGTAGTAGTAGTAGTAGTAGTAGTAGTAGTAGTAGTAGTAGTAGTAGTAGTTGATCCTTTGTTCCTTCCTTCCATCCTTCTCGTCCATCTCCCATCTTCAATCTTCCATCTTCTTGTCTATCTTCCATCCTATTTATCCTTCCTTCCTTCCTTCCTTCCTTCCTTCCTTCCTTCCATCCTTCTTACCCTTCCTTCCTTCCTTCCTTCCTCCCTTCCTTCCTTCCTTCCTTCCATCCTTCTTATCCTTCCTTCCTTCCTTCCTTCCTTCCTTCTTTTTGTTCATCTCATCTACATAATTTTGATCTCAGTTTATTCCTTCCGTTTCCTTCATTCATCCAACATATAGCTATTTTTTACTCCTCTCCTCCTTTATTTAGACTTCCTTTGTATACAGCTGTCTCTCTCTCTCTCTCTCTCTCTCTCTCAACACTGGTAAATCTGAATCTTAACTCAAAACACCTCCTCCTCCTCCTCCTCGTTAATTAGTGCTGATCAGGTGAGGTAGGTGACGGCAGGTGACTCTTAAGACTAATATACCTCAGGGTCATTATCGCCCCCTTAGTTAATTGGCCCAGGTGATCGGGTGACGCTGACCACCTGAAAACCGGTTAATTACAGGTAAGGTAAGGTAAGGTGTTGGTGGTGGTGGTGGTGGTGATGGTGGTGGTTGTATACTGTGGGTAATCTTTTTCCTCTTCCTCTTCTTCTTCTTCTTCTTCTTGTTCTTCTTGTTCTTCTTCTTCTTCTTCTTCTTGTCTTCCTCCTCCTCCTCCAGTCAATATAGGTAATGACATGTATTTCTCTCTCTCTCTCTCTCTCTCTCTCTCTCTCTCTTGTTATTATTGTTTTTGTTGTTGTTGAGAGAGAGAGAGAGAGAGAGAAATATTGGAGGCTAATGTTAATAATGGTCCCAGTATTGCTTTTTCTGCGTGTGTCTGTAATAACCTCATTAGGAAGGTCTCTCTCTCTCTCTCTCTCTCTCTCTCTCTCTCTCTCTCTCTCTCTCTCTCTCTCTCTCTCCTTTCTCTCGCCTTTCTCTCCTTTCCCCCTGCCTCCCCTCCTTTTCTCATTTTCCCCTCCCTCCTTTCCTCCTTGCTCCACCTTCCCCTCCATCTCTCTCTCTCCCTCCCCCCCCTCCTCCCTCTCCCCCCTTGAAAGATAACATCACGCCTTTGTAAACGACAGGCCGTGGCGAGGTCCATATTTACCGATCAGCCGCTCACCTTATAGGAAGCTCAGGTGATCGCGGCCTTACCTGAGAGGGTGTGGCGAGTGCTATCTGTCCTGAGGGGAGGGGAAGGGGGAGGGAAGGGGGGAGGGGAGGGGAAGGGGGAAAAGGAAGCTATAGGAAGGGGAAGGATAGGAAAAGGATTGGAATGAATGAATGGGAAGGAGAGGAAAGGGAAGGGAAGGGAAGGGA
>NC_066552.1:13647922-13650422 GCF_024679095.1 Eriocheir sinensis
GTCAATCTATCAATCAGTTTGGGCCGTGTTGTGATTGGCGGGTGTGTGTGTGTGTGTGTGTGTGTGTGTGTGTGTGTGTGTGTGTGTCCAATTACGTGGTATTGACTGTTCGTGGTGGTGGTGGTGATGAACTGAACACTCGCAGGTGACATTAATTAATCTGACAGGTGGTGGTGGTGGTGGTGGTGGTGTTGATAGGTGGTGAAGGAAAGGTAATGGAAATGGAGATGATGATGGTGATGATGGTAGACAGGTGGTGGTGGTGGTGAAAGGTGGTGATGAAGGGGAGGTAATGGTGATGATGGTGGAGGTGATGAGAACAGACTGGCGTGGTGATGAAAGACTTTTTACTTGTTGATATTTTTTTTTTATCTATTTATTATTTATTATATTTTATTTTTGTATCTATTTTCTCTTGTTAATATTTCTATCATTTTTTTTTTATTAAGACAATATTCTCCTACTGAAAGCCTTGATGTGACAGAGATACACACCGGGGCCACGCGTAGCTATAATGTAACCCCCCAAACCTTAACCTTAATAATCTCTAACATGACTTATGACTAGCATCTGACAATTTTTTTTTATATTAAGACCATATTCTCCTACTCAAAGCCTTGATGTGACAGAGATGCACACCGGGGCCACGCGTAGCAATAGCGTAACGCCCCAAACCTTAACCTTAATAATCTCTAACATGACTTATGACTAGCATCTGACAATTTTTTTTTATATTAAGACAATATTCTCCTACTGAAAGCCTTGATGTGACAGAGATGCACACCGGGGCCACGCGTAGCTATAATGTAACCCCCCATACCTTAACCTTAATAATCTCTAACATGACTTATGACTAGCTACTGACAATTAAATATACCCGGAGTTTTGCACTGAGGACACGTGCAGCTATTGTGTATGTCCCAAACTTTACCTAATTAACTTGCCCCTTAACTAAAGTCTGGCTGGTTCATCTTTGCGTGGTCAGTGTGGTGGCATGGTGAGACCGATGACCCAGGTTCGAGTCCCACCGATACGCGCTGACAATATACCGAGTGTGAGTATCACCCACATGCTCCCCAGACCTTCAATCAACCCTGACTTAAGCATTGTATTTACTGGTTTCTGACGCCTAACTATTGCCCCAAACCATCACGATCTAACTCTTTTAACGAAAACTATAAATGAGCTTCGTTATCGGGGCCCAGACAACAGTTTTGGGGTAGGAGGTCGGGAAGTATAAGCGGCTGAGTACGACAAACCGGGGGACAGCACGGGCCAGGCAAGAGTTACACACCACGGTAGACACTGTAAATAAAAATTCGACTGAGCCACTAACGAGGGGGTGAGATTTTGGCGGCAAGGAAGGAAGGAGCGAAGGATAAATTGAGGTAAAAAAAGTTGTGTAACGTGTCTGCGTGGAAGGAAAGAATGCGGTTTGCGGTGAGAGAAGTTACACACACACACACACACACACACACACGGCAGGAACAGCAGGAGATTGAAGAGCGAGATTCACTTCACTTTCTTCCTCATCTTCATCTTCATCACCACGTCATCACCACTTAACAACACCATCATCATCACCATCATCACCATCAGCAGCATCACGTCCTCACAGTCTTCGTGTTTTCAAGCTTCGTAATGAGTTTATTATTATTATTATTATTATCATTATTATTATCATTATTATTAAACATTTTGTCGTTCAAGTACACACACATTTGACAAGGCTTTCGTGGGAGTTTTTGGCATTTCCAGTGGTACCTTTTATGACCCTTCTGGTAGCTTGACCCTTCCTCTGTACCATGAACCTAAAGAAACACACATTTGACAAGGCTTTCGTGGGAGTTGAGGGCATTTCCAGTGGTACCTTTATGACCCTGGTGGTAGTTTGACCCTTCTTCCGTACCGTGAACCTAAAGAAACACACATTTGACAAGGCTTTCATGGGAGTTTTTGGCATTTCCAGTGGTACCTTTATGACCCTGGTGGTAGTTTGACCCTTCTGTGCCATGAACCTAGAGAAACACACATTTGACAAGGCTTTCGTGGGAGTTTTGGGCATTTCCAGTGGTACCTTTTATGACCCTTCTGGTAGCTTGACCCTTCCTCTGTACCATGAACCTAAAGAAACACTCATTAGAACCCGATTGATCTCCTTCTCGGCCTTAGGTAATAGTTATCTGGGAGGCGGAGACAGTGCACCTAAAACAACACTCATTAGAACCCGATGTAGCTCCACCCTGGCCTTGGAAAACGTTCATAAGAGCCACAAACGTTTGATAGTAGGAGTGTGAGGCCGCTTAGCACTAGGAAGGGATTTAGTAACAGACCGCTGCAGCACCGCCAACCCAGCCTGACCGTAGCGGCGGCGGTGACGGCAACGGCGGCGGCGGGGCTGGCGTGGCCGCGGCGGGTTAAGTACAGGTTTTATTCTTGTTTTAATGAAGGAAAACAACACTATACATGTACATGGCGGGGCGGGGCGGGGCGGGGCGGC
>NC_066552.1:13670422-13682922 GCF_024679095.1 Eriocheir sinensis
TTCCTTTTAATACTTCCTTCCTTCTTTCCTTCCTTTCCTTTCCTTCCTTCCTTCCTTCTTTCCCTTCTTCCTCTCAACTAGTCTGTCCTTCCTTCTTTCCTCCCTTTCTTCCCTTCCTTCCCTCCTAACTAGCCCTTCCTTCTTTCCTCTCCTTCCTTCCTTCCTTCCTTCCTTCCCTCCCTCCCTCCCTCCTACCCAGCTAATGAAGACGTCCCTTAGAAAGCTTTAAGCCCATTCTGACAAGCACTGAAAAAGCTTAGTCATGGGGCGGACTCCTTCTCTTTCTTAACACACACACACACACACACACACACACACACACACACACACACACTTTATTGAGAACATGATACCAAAAAAAAACCATAGTGATTAACGAGAGAAAAGCGAATTTGTCGTTTAATTATACAAAGAAAATGATTGATTAAGGAGGAAAAAGAAGATTGAGACGAAAGAAAAGGACAGGAAATCAACGAAGGAGAAGAAGAAGAAGAAGAAGAAGAAGAAGAAGAAGAAGAAGAATAGGGAGGTAAAGAAGAATCAAGAACGAGAAAAGAAAGAAAAGAAAAAGAAGAACAGAAGACAAGAGAGAATCAGATCCCATAATTAGATCAAGCTATCGCATTGTATCGTAATAAAGAGGATCGGGCTATCGTCATTCCATCGCTGAGGGGGATCATAATGACATGCACATCGCCGCTAATGGATTCCAAGTGACGTTATCGGAGAATCGGATCGTACTGATGAACAGGCTTGAAACCTTTATCGTAGAGTGAGGAATAGGCTTGGAACCTTTATCGTAGTGAAGAATAGGGTTGGAATCTTTATCGTAAGGAAGAAGAAGGTTGTAAGCTTGGCGTAATTTCACCGCTAAAGACGTAATTGTATCAAACAGAATGAGGGAGTTTACCTTACATCGTTAATCGTACAGCCGTATCTGCATCGTACTGAATAAGTATCGGTAATTACTGTCATGGTATCTACAGTCGTTGTGACATCGCACAGACGTACTTACGGATTGTGATGTGTTTGTATTGTACGGAAATTAGGGAATCGCTATCGTCTTAGATTTTGTCATAGAATTTGCATCGTACTGAAAAGAGGAGCGTCGCCTTACATCGATATATAGTATCATTGTATTCACATCCTACTCAATAAAGGCACGTCATCTTTCACCATTATATATATATATATATATATATATATATATATATATATATATATATATATATATATATATATATATATATATATATATATCAGGCCTGTAATTTTGGCAGATTTTGAGTGTCCAGAGAACATCACAGGTTCATGAGGTGGGGAGGAAGGGTGGCGAGCGAGGCGGGCATGCACGGCAGGGGAAATATTTAAAATAAGCACTTTTCGGGGCATTTTGAGGCCGATATAGAAAACACTGCATGGGGGCTATAGCCGCCATAGCCCTCCAGAAATTACGGGCCTGTGTATATATATATATATATATATATATATATATATATATATATATATATATATATATATATATATATATATATATATATATATATATATATATTATGATGGTATTTACAGTATTTCCCCCGTACATAAACCTGAAGCGAGCGTTATCTCAGCTCGTTTTCAAGATTGCCATCCTCGTATTAATCCACATCCCGGAGAATCGGCGCGTGTCATCTCAGCTTGTTTTAGAGATGATATCTGGCTTCGCTAAGCCGATAATTACAGCACCGCACTGATCTATTCCCCTCGCCCACAATGCGGGCACCGCCACACACACCACAACACTGAGGGCACCCGCCACACCCACCACAACACCACCATTACGCTCACACTCTCCGCCGCGAATGTCAAGAGCAGCATCCAATTAGCGCGTGTTAAAAACCATAGCGTCGCCGTATCAGGCTACATCGAACGTAATAATTTCAGGGTTCGACTCCCGCGACGCCCCTCCGCCGCGAATACTAAGAGAGAGGATTTACATAATGGCCGGAAACGATCTGGCGTGTGTGTGTGTGTGTGTGTGTGTGTGTGTGTGTGTGTGTGTGTGTGTGTGTCGCCGAGAAGTGCTGATTAAGGGTTGTGAAGTGATTGTTGAAGGGAAAGACTAATTAGATGAGTGTTAGGGACAATTGTTAATGAAGTTTGTGCCTTGATTATTGTTATACGGAAGAATTAATGAAGATGAAAATTGATTGTAGAAGGAAAAGTATAATTAGAAGTGTGTTACAGAGAATTGTTAATGAGAATAATTGTGCCTTCATTGTTATACGGAATAATTAAAAAAGATGAAATTTGATTGTTGAAGGAAAAGATGAATTAGATGTTTGTTAGGGAAAATATTTAACAGAACAGAAGGAAAGGAAAGGAAAGGAAAGGAAAGACGATTTGAATAAGGAAAAGAAGAAGAGGAAAAGGAGGAGGATACAGAGGGTAAAATATTAACCAGAAAAGGAAAGGAAAGGAAAGGAAAGGAAAAATTATTTGAATAAGGAAAAGAAGGAGATGACGAGGAGGATACAGAGGAAAAAATTATTAACTAGAAAAGGAAAGGAAAGGAAAGGAAGGAAAAGACAAACTGGAAGAAGAGGAAAAGAAGAATAGGAACCGGAGGAATAGGAGGAGGAGGAAGAGGAAAATAAAGAAGGAAAAATTAACCGAGGAATTAATTAAGATGTATAAAATGATCGTTGTCGTAAGGAAGAATTTTAATTAGATTTATATAAAGATTGTTATTAAATGAGATCAGATATTGTTAGATGAGATTAGATGTTAAATTAGAATAGATGTTGTTAATTAGAGCAGATGTTGTTAAATTTGATGTTTTTAAAATTACATTAGATTGTTGTATAGATATTGACGAGAATTTATGATGTTGTTAATTACACCACAATGAATTTTAATTATATATATATAGTTTGAAATATCCTCCTTATCCTTCCCTTCAAATAATAACGATAATAATAATAATAATAATAATAATAATAATAATAATAATAATAATAATAATAATAATAATAATAATAATAATAATAATAATATTAACACTAATAATAATCATGACAAAATTTAAAGTATGTAAATAAATAAATAAACAGAAAAATAATATAATTTCACACACACACACACACACACACACACACACACACACACACACACACAAAGCCAATATTTACCTTCCCTCTTATATATTTTAGTGGTGATGAAAAGGTGGTGTTGACCGAGTGGAGTTGAGAGGTGGTGGTGTTAGTGGTGATGATGTTAGTGTTAGTGGTGATGATATTGGTGTTACTGGTGGTGGTGGTGGTGTCAGCTCACTCACCACCACCACCACCATCATCACCGCCGCTCCTCCGCCGCCACCTCCGCCGTCAACACCACCGCCGCCGCTAAATTCTCACCTCCTCCTCCTCCTCCTCCTCCTCTTCTTCCTTTTCCCTCACACTCTCACAAAACAATGCACTCACGAGGAAGAAGAGGAGGAGGAGGAGGAGGAGGAAGAGGAAGCGTACACGGAAGAGGAGGAATATATAGGAAGAATGAGAAGGAGGAGGAGGAGGAAGAGAGAGAGAGAGACTAACTAACCTATCTTACTTTCCTTCCTTCCTTCCTTTCTAATTTTAAAACACACAAAAACAAAAGGAAGAGAAGAAGGAGGAGGAGGAGGAGGAGGAGAGGAAAAAAAGGGTAAGAGAGAAATTAAATAACTATCGTGTCTTTCTTTTCTTCCTATATTCCTAATTTTAAAACACAAGAAAATGAAAGGAACATATAGGAAGGAGGAGGAAGACCAGAGTATTAGATGAACTTGAACTAAACAGTATTTCCTATCTTTCCTTCCTTCCTTTCAAGACCTTGCTATATTTTCTACTCTTCCACAGACGAAGAATTAATATATAGGAGGAGGAGGAGGAAGAGGATTTCAGAGCACCGCGGTAGGATGTAAGCGAGGATCTGACCACCACGAACGACTCAGGACTCCTACCTATATCCTTCCTACCTTAGAACTCCTGTAGGAAGAACACTGACGAAGGAGGAGTAGGATTAGGAAGAGGAGGATTTGAGAGCACCGCGGTAGGATGTAAGCGAGGATCTGACCACCACGAACGACCCAGGACTCCTAGCTATCCTTTCTACCTTAGAACTCCTGCAGGAAGAACACTGACGAAGGAGGAATAGGATTAGGAAGAGGAGGATTTGAGAGCACCGCGGTAGGATGTACGATAGAAACTGACCACCAGAAACGACTCCAGGCTCCTACCTTCCCTTCCTTACCTTCTATAACTTCTATCTGCTAACACACACAGGAGGAGGAGGATTTGAGAGCACCGCGGTAGGATGTACGATAGAAACTGACCACCAGCAACGACTCCAGGCTCCTACCTACCTCCCCTTCCTTTCCTTCCCTTCCTGCCTCTTCCCTCCTGGCTAACGTTTTACACTTCACCAAGACGAATGGCTCGCCCCTTCCGCCCTCTCTCGCCAATAACTCAAGCGGCTGGAAATTAGCAGTTAATCGTTTAATTGGACTCTATTCGGGGCACGGACGGGCGGACTTGTGGACTGGGGTGGTGAACTGTGTGTGTGTGTCTGTGTGTGTGTGTGTGTGTGTGTGTGTGTGTGTGTGTGTGTGGGCATGGATAGTTGGACTGGCTTCGGACTGTCGGCGGGGAAGACAGCGGAAGGCGTGTGTGTGTGTGTGTGTGTGTGTGTGTAGATGCATCGGACTGTCCGCCCCACACTCAACACTACCAAGGACTGTATTCAGGGCACGGACTGGGGACTGAGGGCGGCGACAGGTCTGCCTATATACTATGCCCCACACTAGACCCTTTCATTAAGTGGACTCTATATATTTAGGGCACGGAGAGGCTGGCGGACTCTCGCTCTGGGTATGAAGGACTCTATCTCCACGGGCCTCGGCGGTGGTCACTACACACAACACATTCCACACTTCACTCCGCCGGACCGCCCAGCTGGACTGTATTAGCGGCGCGGCGCGGGCGGCCGGACTGGCGGTCAGGCGGCGGCGGCGGCGGCGTGTGTGTAATTTGTTATAAAGGTCCGCCCGTCTGGCCGCTGTGTACACTACTTCACTGCCTCACTACATCACTACTCTAGGCTACGCTACGCTACCCTGGCGTGCCCGCCAGGCTACACACCACTCAGCTGACTCGTGTACTCACCGGTGTGCGTTCGTTTGTGTATCTTGAGGTTCTCCGACCTGGCGAAGACCTTGCCGCAGCCGGGGAAGGGGCAGGGGAACGGCTTCTCCCCCGTGTGCACGCGGATGTGGTTGACCAGCTTGTACTTGGCCTTGAAGCTGCGGCCGTTGCGGGGGCAGCTCTGCCAGAAGCAGGCGTGGTTGGTGCACTCGGGGCCGCCCACGTGCTCCACGGTGATGTGGGTGACGATCTCGTGCATGCTGGTGAAGGTCTTGTTGCACGGCTTCTTGGGGTTGGGCTGGTCGGGGTCCACCCACATGCAGGACAGCTCCTGCTTGATGGGCTGCCGCATGTACCTGAAGAAGGCGCCGGGGGCGTGCGCCGCCGTCATGGGGTTCATGTTCATGTGGTTCATGCCGTGGTGGAATTGGGAGCCCATCTGCTGGTGCGACCAGTCCATGCCGGCGGCCAGGCGGTTCATGTTGTTCATGTGGCCGTGGTGGGCGTCGTGCAGGCCGGGGAACATCATGGACGAGGGGTCGTGGCCCGCCAGCGTGGCCCCGAACATGTGCTGGTTGTTGGCCAGGTCGTGCGTGCCCAGCGTGCCCAGCGAGGCCATGTGGTCCCGCCGCAGGAACAGCTCCCGCGGGTAGGTGCTCATGTGGCCGTGGTGCACCGGGTGGTGGCTCATGCCGTAGCCGTTGTTGTACTGGTTGCCCTGCGCGTGGGCCGCCAGGCCCTCCGTGCCCATGTGGTGCGTCGGGGGGCTCAGCTTGTGCCCCATCAGCGAGCCCATGTGGCCGCCGTCCATGAAGGGGTTGAGCATGGTGGCGGGGCGCGGGCACGCGGCCACGGCCACCAGGACGCAGGGAACGGCCGCGGCGCACGGGCCTGCCGCTGCTGCTGCCGCTGAGCGCCGCCGCTACCGTGTGTGTCGCAGTAGCACCTCCTCCACCCCACACACGCACTGCACTGCTCGCCGCTGTCGTGCTAGATCCCGTCACTGCGCGGCCAACACTCCGTCACTTCTCGCCTCGAGCACTCCGCGAGTATCGTTTCGTTCCGCCACCAACGAGCGACTGAGTCCGCCGGAGCGGTGCGGCGCTACCTTCACCTCAACACCTGGGCTTCGTGTGGACTTCCTCCGATTCATCATGAAGGCTTTAGCGGCACGCCTCGCCGCGCACCGCGGGGGGCCACGGCGGCCGGCGGTGCGCGCAGCGGGACGGGGCGGCGCGCGACCTGATTGGCGCCGCCGGGACGCCGCGGCCACGCCCTCAGACCCTCCTGCTGCGGCCGGCCCTTCCCATTTGCCGGGCCCGGCGGGGCGGCTCCTCCCCCGCGGCCACCACCCACTGGCCGCCCGGCGCGGCCGCCAGGGGGAGGCGTGCCGACCTGGGGAAGGCGTGGCCTGGCCACCTCCGCCGAGGCGCTCAGTACGCCGCGTGCTGGCCGGGCGTGGGGCGGCGTGGCGTGCATGGGCCTGGCGCGGCGGCGGGCGTGCGGCCACGTGCGGCGCGCCTCGCTACACGCTGATCCACACCACGCAACGCCATGCTGCGATGACAGGGCGTGTGTGTGTGTGTGTGTGCGCGCCTCGCCGCCACAACACTTCACACACACTCGCGGTCATTTAAACACAAGATAACAACAAACAGATGCAAGGAAAAGAATTATGAATGCAGCCGCCGCCCCGACCCCCACCACGCCCCCCCTGCTCCTGGTGGCGGGGGGCGTGTCGGCAGATCCCAGGGGGCGAGGTGACCCCCGCCATGTGACACGGGAGGGCGCGGTGACAACAGTGTAAGCAGCGGGGCACACACACACACACACACACACACACACACACACATGAGCAAACGATAAATTGTCACTCTCTCTCCTCCTCCTCCTCCTCCTCCCCCTTTTTCCCCCTCCCCTCTCTTCCACCTCACCACTTCCTCTCTCTCTCTCTCTCTCTCTCTCTCTCTCTCTCTCTCTCTCTCTCTCTCTCAATCCTTTCCCTTCCCCTTCCCCTTACTTTCTCCTCCCCTCCTCCTCCTCCTCCCATTCCTTCCTCCCCATCTTCCTCTCTTCTCCTTCCTTTCACTTATCTCCCTATCATATACTATTACATCTCCTCCTCCTCTTCATCCTCCTCCTCCTCCTCCTCCTCTTCCACCAGTGCCAAGCGGGTGTCAACAGGTGTCTCATCAGTGCCAAGTGTGTGTGTGTGTGTGTGTGTGTGTGTGTGTGTGTCCCGCTCACCTTCTTTACCACTTCGTTTGTTTTTCTTCTTCTTCTTCTTCTTCTTCTTTTCAATGATCTGATACACGCACACAAACAAACACACAAACAAAGAAACACACTCTGGTAGCTCGCTCGCCTCACAACCAATATAGAGGTCGCGGGTTCGAGCCCAAGCACCGACGGAATGGCAGAATGGGCTGTCAAACGTTTGGGGCTCCTGTTACGAACGTTTTTGAAGGTCAGGTAGGAGCTATACGTCGCGTTCTAATGAGTGTTTCAGCCGTATAAACGTCAATCGTTAACTGCGTGTAAATAACGTCGGGTTCTATAAATGAAAGCTTCAGGCGTCCACTCCAGTCCAGTCCAGTTATAGTAGGCGTGGAATTGCCTTTGTACAAACGGCTCCAACTTATGACTTATTCTTAATTCTTGATTGTTGATTGGCGTTGTTGATCGGCGTTGTTGATCGGCGTTGTTGATCGGCGTTGTTGATCGGCGTTGTTGAATGGCGTTGTTGAATGGCGTTGTTGAATGGCGTTGTTGAATCTTTTAGTTTTGTTCTGTTTTCTCTTTTCTTCTGTTCTGTCAGTTCTTCTGTGCTGGCGATAGCGAGTCTACCACGTGCGCTGACCATGGGGAAGAACACAGAACGCACACACGAATATAAGCAAAGATAATATTTTTTCCAAGGAGAGAAAACAGACATTCGAGAATCGTTAACCGCGTGTAAATAACGTCGGGTTCTAAGGAGTGTTTCAGCCGTACCCGGAAATGTCAATGGTTCTGTGCACGTGATCACCCCATGGGGAATAAGACATGGGGAGGAACACCTGGGGAAGACCATATAACGCACGCACGAACGCACGTATTCACAACGCCGCGTAAACATTAACAAAAAATATTCCCAGATACAAAAAAAAAAAAATAACATGCGAGCATCACTATCTGCGTGTAAATAACCGTGTAAATAGGTTAAATTTGTAAATCTATGCACATAGGTAAATAGGTTTGTAAAGACAGATACGAAAAAGAAAATGCTTAGAAAAAACACATGAGAAATCTAACATACCTATGGTCCTCCTATGCGCTGGCCCGATGGTCCTCCTCTCGAATTAACACACACACTCACCGAACACTACAACGCACACTTTCCCGCCGTCACGAGCACACAACGAGCTGAAATAGCGAAGAAAACAGCGATAAAACGTGACCGGAAAATCGCATGCACCCGCCCATCACGCGCGACACATGGCCACTGAATTCAGAGTTGCCAAATTATCGTACTCATCGCATTGCATTTCCGTAGTTTCTGACCGATAACTCTAGCAAAAAAAATAACGAAAACCATGAATATTTAACTATTTTATCAATAACTTTAATTTCCTATCGTTACTTGTGTGGCTACGACAGTCTTGGAGCCTAAAAATGATGATAAATGCAATGTTCAAAGTACGACAACTTGGCAACACTGCGACACTGATTGACTGACGCGAGGTTCCAAAAATGTCTCGAAATTCACGCTAAGAAAAATATTATTAATTATCTTTTGTTTCATAGTCAGAAAGACGTTATTTTATGGATATTAGTGTGTGATATGATAGATTTAGAGTTTGTTTACGTTTAGGGAGTTAGAAGAGAGCTTAGTTAGTGAGTTATGAAGCTGTTGAAGAACTTTGATGAGGTCGAATATATTAAGTTATTTCGCATTTTATAATTAGAATGACGTTGATTTAAGGTTATTAGTGTATGATAAGATAAATTTAGAGTTTGTTTAATTGTATACAGGAGATACAACAGATAAAATAAGGGATTTGTAAGTAATAAGGCATCTCTCAAAGCGATAGCCTATTATTATTATTATTATTATTATTATTATTATTATTATTATTATCATTATTATTATCATCGACTTTTCCCTATTACTAATTACATAAAAGCTATAAATAAGGTCTTAGTGTGTATAAGATAATAGACTAATTTATTTCATAGGAATTATTTATAGTGAATTAAACTGTAAATGAAAATAATGAATGAGAATGTAAAAAAATAAAATGATAAACAGCAATGTGTGTATATATTTATTTGTTTATCTTAATTTACTGTAATATATTTTGCTTTTTATTTTACTCTCTCTCTCTCTCTCTCTCTCTCTCTCTCTCTCTCTCTCTCTCTCTCTCTCTCTCTCTCCCTCTTCGTTATTTTTACTGCGTCTTTTGAGAGAGAGAGAGAGAGAGAGAGAGAGAGAGAGAGAGAGAGAGAGAATGACCTGATTGTGACCTTACCTGGATTCCTCTCTCTCTCTCATTAACCTTTTCTTCCCACCTTTCCTCCTCCTCCTCCTCCTCCTCCTCCTCCTCCTCCTCTTCCTCTTCCTCCTCCTCAAGAAAGACAATAACAAGACACAAAAAAATATAAAAGAAAGTTAAATAAAAGAGAAAATGAATAGGAAGAAGAAGAGGAGGAGGAGGAGGAGGAGGAGGAGGAGGAGGAAGAAGAGAAGAAGGAAGAGGAAGAGGAGGAGGAGAGGAACATAATATAAAAAGAAGAAAATAAAGGAAGAAAAGGAAGAGGAACAGAAATAAGGAGTAACGGACGATGCGAGGAGGAAGAGGAGGAGGAGGAGGAGGAGGAGGAGGAGGAGGAGGAGGAGGTGACACGTTTGACATCCCAAGAGGCCAATCCAGGTAATTATCTCCAGGTCGCCAGGTAGACACAGGCAAGGAGGAGGAGGAGGAGGAGGAGGAGGAGGAAGGGGAGGAAGAGAAGGGGATGCTGTAAAAGAAGACGAAGGGAATCGGTACAGAGAAGAAACGAAAAGAAGAAGAAGAAGAAGAAGAAGAAGAAGAAGAAGAAGAAGAAGAAGAACAAGAAGAACAAGAAGAAGGAGAAGAAGAAGAAGAAGAAGAAGAAGAAGAAGAAGAACAAGAAGAAGAAGAAGAAGGAACAAGAAGAAGAAGAATAAAGAGAAGGAAGAGGAAGAAAACTAAGGAAGAAGGAAGAAGAAGAAGAAGAGGAGGAGGAGGAGGAAGAGGAGAAGGAGGAGGAGCCCCGTGGCGGTCGTGTGGCCTATGAGGGTAGCCACGGGTCAGGTCTCAAGGGGTCAGCCAGGCCAGATTAGCCCCCAGGGAGGCGCCGGGGCGAACATACAGGCCCCGCTAAGCCCCGGGGGTCACGTCTGTACCCAGGGGGAATACCCAAGGCGTCATATCACCCTGGGACGCTGGACAACGGGCGTAACTACCTCGCATTTTGTTTATTTTTTTCGTATATTTGTAAGTCAGTCAGTCAGTCAGTCAGTCAGTCGGTCAGTCAGTCAGTCAGGCAGTCAGTCAGTTTGTCGGTCAGTCAGTCACCCATGTTTATGTGTCAACCCGAGAAGGCGACTTGACCATACACGTTTTGACCTAAATGTGTTACCAACGTTTATTTACTGCGTTTTTTTTGCAACGTTTATTATGGATACTCAGCCTCTCACCCCTTCCCCCCTATTCCTCCCTATGTGTTATCAACGTTTATTTACTGCGTTTTTTTTTTGCAACGTTTATTATCTGACACACTCATCCTCTCATCCCTTCCCCCTTATTCCTCCTTGTGTGATATCAACGTTTATTTACTGCGTTTTTTTTGCAACGTTTATTATGGATACTCAGCCTGCCCCTTCCAACCTATTCCTCCCTGTGTTATCAACGTTTATTTGCAGCGTTTTTTTGCAACGTTTATTATGCACACTCAACCTGCCCTCTACTCTCTCCTCCCTTCCCCTCTATTCCTCCCCCCTTAACAGTCCCGCATGATACACTATATGGCTGCTCGTTGCCTCAGTGCATATCTCCGGGGCATTGACACTACCATACAACGTTTGACCTATGTGTTATCAAACGTTTATTTGCAACGTTTATTTTCTGACACATTCACCCTGCCCTCTACCCTCTCGCCCCTCCCCTCTATTCCTCCCCCCCTTTACGGTCCCGCATGATACACTATATGGCTGCTCGTTGCCTCAGTGCATATCTCCGGGGCATTGACACTGCCATACAACGTTTGACCTATGTGTTATCAAACGTTTATTTGCAACGTTTATTTTCTGACACACTCAACCTGCCCTCTACCCTCTCGCCCCTCCCCCTCTATTCCTCCCCCCTTAACAGTCCCGCATGATACACTATATGGCTGCTCGTTGCCCCAGTGCATATCTCCGAGGCAATGACCCTTCAGCCTTGTTAATTGCCCTTAATCTCGGCTCAGTCTCCCTCGCCCACCCATAATGGTCGCTAAACACCCTGACCCTTCCCTCCCTTACCCTCCCTCATCTCCCTTATCAGTAGCCTCATCTCTGCCCATAAGGAGGAGGAGGAGGACGAGGAGGAGGAGGAAGAGGAGAGGAAGAGGAGGAGGAGGAGGAGGAGAAGAAAGAACACCTTGTTACGGGATCATCCTGGCTTACTATACCATATGTCCACCTCCTCCTCCTCCTCCTCCTCCTCCTCCTTCTCCTCCTCCTCTTGAGAAGACTTAAGAAGAGAATTGATTCCGCTTTGTGTAAATACTCGAAGGTGTTGAAAGGGAAGAGGAGGAGGAGGAGGAGGAGGAGGAGGAGGAGGAGGAAAGGAAGGAAGGAAGGAAGGAAGGAGAAAGGAGCTACTACTATTACTACTACTACTACTACTACTACTACTACTACTACTACTACTACTACTACTACTACTACTACTACTACTACTACTACTACTACTACTACTACTACTACTACTACTACTACTACTACTACTACTACTACTACTACTACTCTACTCTCTCTCTCTCTCTCTCTCTCTCTCTCTCTCTCTCTCTCTCTCTCTCTCTCTCTCTCTCTCTCTCTCTCTCTCTCTCTCTAATCCGAGTCTTAATCTACAAGTATATTATTTTTAATCTCTTGATCCCCAGAGAGAGATGGAAGGGAGATAAGGGTTCTCTCTCTCTCTCTCTCTCTCTCTCTCTCTCTCTCTCTCTCTAATTAAATATCTAAAGTATGTGTGTGTGTCTATATCTCTATGCAAATCTATGTAAGCTTTCTCCTCCTCCTCTTCCTCTTCCTCCTCCTCCTCTTCTTCCTCCTCCCCCCCCCCACCC
>NC_066552.1:13687922-13702922 GCF_024679095.1 Eriocheir sinensis
TCTTTTCTTCCTCTTCTTCTTCCTCCTTTTCCTCATACTCATTATTCTTGCTTTCTTATTCCTCCTCCTTCTCCTCCTCCTCCTCCTCCTCCTCCTCATTTTTCTTCTTTTCTTCCTCTTCTTCTTCCTCCTTTTCCTCATACTCATTATTCTTGCTTTCTTATTCCTCCTCCTTCTCCTCCTCCTCTTCCTCCTCCTCATTTTTCTTCTTTTCTTCCTCTTCTTCTTCCTCCTTCTCATACTCATTTCTCTTGCTTTCTTATTCCTCCTCCTTCTCCTCCTCCTCCTTCTCCTCCTCCTCCTCCTCCTCCTCCTCGGGTCATCTAGCAATGTCGCAATTTGTCAAGAGCAACAATGAGACTCAAATTACACTGGCAAATTGGTTTTCTTTTGAGTGCGAACACACACACACACACACACAAACACACACACACACACACACACACACACAAACACACACACAGACACACACACCACCTCTTGCTTACCCCTCCTCTTCCTCTTCCTCCTCTTCCTTTTCCTCCTCTTCCTGCATCTCCACTTTATCTCCTCTTTCATCTCCTTTCAACACCTCCTCCACCATCACTGAGTCATCGCCACTCACCTCCCTCGTCATCTCCGTCAGTGAAAGCCATCTATTATATATAAGTTAGTTTTAAGTCAAGATTTAAGTCATAAAATATAATTAAGATATACTATTTATAATTTAGTTATAATATTTAAGTGGGTAAATTTGTTTAATTGATTAAGTTCGAAGCTTCGGGGGTTCAGTGATCAGGTTGTTCGTTGCCTCACTAACCTTGAGTCGAAGCTTCATAAGAGTGTATGAGGCAGACTAGTTTGCGTTAGGGCCTCATACCAGCAGGTGCTCGTGGCCAGGAGAGGTGAGGGTCGTCCCCTGTCGCTTTCTATCACCCAACCTTTCTACCATCAGTGTAAGTGTTTTACTAAGTTATAATAATCATCATAATATGGAAATCCGTGTTAAGAGTGAGATAGTGTTTTAAGTGCATATGTGTGTTTAAGAGCGCAGAGGCCGGATTCATCAAACCACTTAAGAGAGCTGTTGATGGAGAGTCTTCTGGCAACTCCAGTATCTAGGGACGCTCTTGATCTTAAAGCGAGTCCAATGGCAATGAAAGAAATGTCGACCAGGCCAATACTTCATTCATTGTCATCGAAGCAGCCCAAACACAAGGATCATTCGTAGAGGACAGATTTCATTGTCATCGAAGCAGCCCAAACACAAGGATCATTCGTAGAGGACAGATTTACTAAGACTTACCAACGACCGGCCTTGTAGTGGCTTGATGAATCCGGCCCCAAAAGTATAACGATTAATTTTGCCTATACTGAGTGTGTGTGTGTGGGTGTGTTGAGTGTACGATTTTGTGTTAAAAACTGTTATGGGTTTGTATTTGTTTAGTGGGTGTTGGTGCTGTGGGCGTCGGTGGCGGCTGTGGCGTCTGTGTCTGTGCCGTGACGTCAGCAGACTGTGGGACAAGGGGACGGTGGCAGCAGCGTACGTCTGTCAGTGGTGCCTACATGTGCTGCTCGCTACTCGGAGTGTCGCCCATACTGGTGTACCTGGCCTGTGCTGTCTCCTGGAGGTGGCATTACTCTACCCTCAACCGTCTTGTGGGTACACCTGGGTACACTTATCGCTCTCCAGTGCCATCTGTGTACTATGAAAAAAGTAAAGTCTTATGCTTGGTGCGTCAAGTATCTCTCCGCCCACTCAACCCTTAAGCCATAAGGCATATCTTTAACGCCGTGGTGTAGCTATTCTTCGTGCTAGAGTGAATACCAGGATGTTAAGAGTATGCGTGCGTGCGTGTGCATATTATCTGTTGTGTGTTGGTGCGTTACTGCGTGTGTATGTGGGTGACTGACTGTTTGGTTATTGCATTTCAAGACTAGTTATTGGTTATTGCATTTCAAGACTAGTTATTGGTTGTTGCATTTCGAGACTTAGTTATTGGTTGTTGCATTTCGAGACTTAGTTATTGGTTGTTGCATTTCGAGACTTAGTTATTGGTTATTGCATTTCGAGACTTAGTTATTGGTTGTTGCATTTCGAGACTTAGTTATTGGTTGTTGCATTTCGAGACTTAGTTATTGGTTGTTGCATTTCGAGACTTAGTTATTGGTTGTTGCATTTCGAGACTTAGTTATTGGTTATTGCATTTCGAGACTTAGTTATTGGTTGTTGCATTTCGAGACTTAGTTATTGGTTGTTGCATTTCGAGACTTAGTTATTGGTTGTTGCATTTCGAGACTTAGTTATTGGTTGTTGCATTTCGAGACTTAGTTATTGGTTGTTGCATTTCGAGACTTAGTTATTGGTTATTGCATTTCGAGACTTAGTTATTGGTTGTTGCATTTCGAGACTTAGTTATTGGTTATTGCATTTCGAGACTTAGTTATTGGTTGTTGCATTTCGAGACTAGTTATTAATAAAAAAAATTTACAACGAAGACTTATGAAGGGCACAAAAGGAAGCCATAATAAAAATAAAAAAAGCCCGCTACTCTGTTCCTAAAAGTACACACATTACTAATTGATGTGTGTGTACGTAATAGTGCGTGTTTGTTTTGTGTTAATATATTCTAGTATTAATATATTTCTACTTTAACCGGTTTTAATTTGTCTCCTGAGGTATTATACAACTGACTGGCTGGCATTTTTGGTCCTAAATTACCGGGGTAGGGATGAGAGCCTGCCTTCCCCTTGTACATCACTGCATAGCAACCCTGCACCCCTCATCCCAGCACGCTTCATCTCCCTTCCTCACAGCATCCTTGTTATCTCCCGTAGTGTATATGTATCTAGATTTTTGTTCTCGCTCAAATACTTGTATTGTTCCTTGTATATGCCTATGGCGAAATAAAACTTGTTACTGTTACTGTTATTATGGCGAAATAAAACTTATTATGGCGAAATAAAACTTATTGTTATTATTATTGTTATTATTATTATTATTACTATATTATAACACATATGCTACCTCGCGTGTCCCTGCCTCTCTATAGCCAAGATTCCTGCATAGGGGAGGCGGAGGTCCACTAAAACACACACACATGCTACCTCGCGTGTCCCTGCCCCTCTATAGCCAAGATTCCTGCATAGGGGAGACGGAGGTACACTAAACACACACACATATGCTACCTCGCGTCTCCCTGCCTCTCTATGGCCAAGATTCCTGCATAGGGGAGGCGGAGATCCACTAAAACACACACATATGCTACCTCGCGTGTCCCTGCCTCTCTATAGCCAAGATTCATGCATAACCCCCATAACACAACACATATGCTACTGTGTGTCCTGCCTCTCTATGGCCAAGATTCCTGCATAGGGGAGGCGGAGATCCACTAAAACACACACATATGCTACCTCGCGTGTCCCTGCCTCTCTATAGCCAAGATTCATGCATAAGGGAAGCGGAGGTACCCTAATACACACACATATGCTACCTCGCGTGTCCCTGCCTCTCTATGGCCAAGATTCCTGCATAGGGGAGGCGGAGGTCCACTAAAACACACACATATGCTACCTCGCGTCTCCCTGCCTCTCTATAGCCAAGATTCCTGCATAAGGGAAGCGGAGGTCCACTAAAACACACACATATGCTACCTTGCGTGTCTATAGCCAAGATTAATGCATAGGGGAGAGGGGGGGCCCTGGTGGTAGCATTGAGGGGCGGGACCGCCTTGCCCTCTCCACCCCCCCGGCCACTGGTAACGACTGGGCCGGGTGTATCTTGGGATCTGATCGCATTACTTAAGAGTTCGCGGGTACGACAGACGACCGTGCTGATACTGAGATAACGAAGAAGAGGGAAGGAGGAGAAGAGGGTAGAAGGAAGGATAGGAAGAGAAACTTAAGAAAATATATGTATAATTAGAAAAAAAACTTAGTAATGAATTGGAGGAGGAAGAGGAGTGAGGAGGTGAAAAGTTACCCCGTAGACAACACAAAACAACAACAATTGAGACACCCGCGCCCCAGACCAGGACCAAATTTTAACTTCCTGTCAACAAAATCACGGAATAGATATTAAATGATGAAAAATACAAAGCTAGCGTATAGCGCGGAAACATAAATAAACAAAGAGGATCAAGAGGAGAGCATACGAGGCTATAGAAGTAAAAAATGGAAGAGGAAGATGTTTATACCTACTACTAATATGGTTTAAATTTCACTATGGCACCACACAACGTCTTTCTAGTGTAGCTTTACCTGTCAGCACATAATTAAGGGGTAGATCAAATAGTTTGCCTGTATATTTACCCACGCACATATGAAAGTGTCGTCTGCACAAGCCAGCCAGTCAGTCAGTTACCATAGCCTATCGAACACAGTATTTCCCGTTTCTGACGCGTATCTATTGAGAAAATCATCCATAACTAGTGATTTTGATGGTACCTTTAATGGACTAGCATCTGTTGTGTGGGTATACAAGAGATTAGGGTCTGCTGCGTACTATGCTTTTGGGGAGACATGATCTTATTGAACACAGTATTATTTTCCTGTTTCTGATGCGTATCTATTGCAAAAATCATCCTTAACTAATGATTTTGGCGATAACTTTAATGGAATAGCGTTAGTAGTGTGCGTGTACGAGAGTTTTGAGTCTTAAAATAGTTTGGGGTCTGCCGAGTACGAGACTTTGCGGCATGACCCTATCCAACACAGTATTATTTTCCAGTTTCTGATCCTTAACCATTGCAAAGGACATCCATAACTAACGATTTTGACAATAAATTTACTGGGATATCGTTACGAGTGTGGATATACGATTATTTTGAGCCTGAAAACCGAATTGATAGAGAAAACAGGTGCTGAGTACGAGATTTTGGTAACCTTGTCGGCAATGATCTCATACTTGTGACCCATAACTAACACTAAACACATCTATATCTACTATTTTGACGCTAACTTTAATGGAATATCGTTACTAGTGTGGACATACGATTATTTTGAGCCTGAAAACCGAATTGATAGAGAAAACAGGTGCTGAGTACGAGATTTTGGCAACCTCGTAGCCCAAGATCTCGTATTACAAACGCATAACTTTTACAAAAATCATCCATAACTAACAATTTCGACACTAACTTGAATGGAATATCGTTACTAGTGTGGCTATACGATTATTTTGAGCCTGAAAACCTAAATGAGAAAAAAAATTACCCGGTACGACAATTTAGTAACCTTGCGTGTCAGATGTCCGTGTCGAAAAGGTAAACACAACACTGGCCAAGTCCAAAAACTCGGTCATTTCACGTGATTTTTAACAGTGTCCGAACGTTGCCAGTGTCCGTACGTGTCCCTAACTTTGCCCCGTCACCTGCTGTCTCTCACCTGTGCCGCTGAAGGTGGTGTGAAGGCTCCGTCGGTGGGAAAATAACGAAAACACGGGAGCCTTCGTCTACGTAAGGGGTCAACCACAAGGTACTCGAGTCAACTAATGTCGGGAGAAGACTTAGTGATAAATATGGTAGTAGTAGTAGTAGTAGTAGTAGTGATAGTGGTAGTAGTAGTAGTAGTAGTAGTAATGGTAGTGGTAGTGAGTGATAGTGGTAGCAGTAGTAGGCTTAGTAGTGGTAGTAGTAGTAGTAGTATCCTCAGAAAAGCCATTAACAGTAGTAGTAGTAGTAGTAGTAGTAGTAGCATAGTTATGATAATGGTGACGGAGGTGCTAGTCATCAGAAAGTCGTTAGCTGTAGTAGTAACGGTAGTAGTAGTAGTAGTAGTAGTAGTAGTAGTAGTAGTAACGACTCCCACTTATGATCCTATATATGATTTGTTTATTTTTTCTCTGGGATTTATTTATTTAATCATTCATCTGTATTAGTGGTTTATATTCATCGATTTTTTTATTGTTTTTCTGTTTATCTATTGCTAGGGTTTATATATACATCATTTTTGTGTTTTTTCTTTGATATTACTACATTTTATTATGGCTATTAACTATGGTGATGATGATGATGATGATGATGACTTCCCTTATATTATCACATTAATTCATTCATTAATACTTACGTGTGTGTGTGTGTGTGTGTGTGTGTGTGTGATGGGTAGTTATGGAGTGGTGATGAAGAGAGAGAGAGAGAGAGAGAGAGAGAGAGAGAGAGAGAGAGAGAGAGAAGGAAGGAAGGAAGGAAGGAAGGGAGGAGGAGAAGGAGAAGGAAGAGGGGGAGGGAGGAAACATGCCACCTAGCGAACTATACCTCTCTCTCTCTCTCTCTCTCTCTCTCTCTCTCTCTCTCTCTCTCTCTCTCTCGCCATTAACTCTCGAAATTATTTGACGCAGAGACAAAAACTTCAATAAATTAGAGTTACTCCTTGCCTCGAGAACCCGGGGGGGAGGGGGGGGAGTAGGTGAGGGCAGGTGTGATCCGTTTCTCTCTCTCTCTCTCTCTCTCTCTCTCTCTCTCTCTCTCTCTCTCTCCTCCCTCTCTTTCTTCTCCTCCTCCTTCACACCTTCTCCTCCTCCTCCTCCTCCTCCTCCTCTTCCTCCTACTCCTCCTCCTCCTCCTCCTCCTCCTCCTCCTCCTCCTCCTCCTCTTCCATTCTTATTTCTCTCTCTCTCTTCCTCTCCCTTCCTCTCCTCCTCCTCCTCCTCCTCCTCCTCCTCTTGATATGCATCCTCGCTCACACATGCGTCGTAAAACCTTAAGAAGCCACTATGTTATCCCGTGTGTGTGTGTGTGTGTGTGTGTGTGTGTGTGTGTGTGTGTGAGGTGGGAGATGAGATGGGAAGGAAGGAAGGAAGGGAGGGAGAGAGGGAGGGAGATAAATGATAAATGCAGGGAGGAAGTAAGGAATGGAAGAAAGGAAGGAGGGAAGGAAGAGGGAAGAAGGAGGAAAGGAAGGAGGAGATGAAGATATATCAACAGAGAGAGAGAGAGAGAGAGAGAGAGAGAGAGAGAGAGAGAGAGAGAGAGAGAGAGAGAGAGATATCGTCACCAGCAAAACAGGATCGGGACAGGAAGGGAACCGCGGGGTGCCATTTCTTAGTGCCACCCGATACCCTGAGGCACTGGGGGGGGGGACACGGTGGCACTTGTTTACGCCTCCTCCTCCCCCCAGGGTGCCACGACTGGGGACATTTGACACCCCCGTTTGGCACTCCTGCTGTACCGACATCTTGGCCTTTTAAACTTGGGGCTGTTCTCTCTCTCTCTCTCTCTCTCTCTCTCTCTCTCTCTCTCTCTCTCTCTCTCTCTAAGTAAACAACGATAATAATTATATGAGAGAGAGAGAGAGAGAGAGAGAGAGAGAGAGAGAGAGAGAGAGAGAGAGAGAGAGAGAGAGAGAGAGAGAGAGAGAGAGGTGATCGGCGTGCGTTTGTTTGTTTGTGTCCACGGATGACATTCTTCCTCCTCCTCCTCCTCCTCCTCCTCCTCCTCCTTCTTCTTTTTCCTGACTTCCGAGAGAGAGAGAGAGAGAGAGAGAGAGAGAGACTAGTGAACCTGTAACTTCCTGTCGCGTCTCTCTCTCTCTCTCTCTCTCTCTCTCTCTCTCTCTCTCTCTTCCACCACCACCTCCACCACCTCCTCCACTTCATCACCATTCCGCACACGTCAGCAGTCATCACCATTACGTGTCATCACCGCCTCATCATCTTAATAGTCCTTAAGTGCCCAGTAGGACCCTCGTAGGACCCCTCGTAGGACTCCTCTGTAGGATGTCTCTGTAGGACCTCTTCAATGGCACTCCACGTATCCTGAGTGGCCTCCTGAGTGCCGCCTTGCTTCCCTCTTGTGCCAGGGTTAATAGGATGGGCGGGGAAGGGCGGGGCAGCATGTGGGTGTGTGGGGAAGTGATGGGTAAGGAAGGGAAGGGAAGGGGAAGGATGGGTAAGAATGGGTAGCTTTGGGGGAGGGTATGGAAGTGAAGGGAAGGGAGGGGAAGGATGGGTAAGGAAGGGAAGGGCAGGGATGGGTAGGGAAGGGATCCAGAGGCCTTTCCCAACGTCATCCACCTCTCTCTGTCTGGTGTTAGTGTGCTCCATCCTGCCCCGGTAAAGGTTCTAGTTCCACTTCTCCACTTGGTCCTCTGTCTGTCTAGTGTTCGTATACTCAATTCTGCCCCGGCAAAGTTTCTAATTCCACCTCTCCACTTGGTCCTCTGTCTGTCTGGTGTTGGTGTACTCCATCCTGTCCCGGTAAAGGTTCTAGTTCCACTTCTCCACTTGGTCCTCTGTCTGTCTAGTGTTCGTATACTCAATTCTGCCCCGGCAAAGTTTCTAATTCCACCTCTCCACTTGGTCCTCTGTCTGGTGTTGGTGTACTCCATCCTGCCCCGGTAAAGGTTCTAATTCCACCTCTCCACCTGGTCCTCTGTCTGTCTGGTGTTAGTGTGCTCCATCCTGCCCCGGTAAAGGAAGGAAGAAAGGAAGGAAGGAAGGAAGGGAGGAAGGAAAGAAAGAAAGAAAGAAAGGAAGGAAGGAAGGAAGGGGAGACACTCTAACCAAAATAAATAAAAAAAGAGAGAAAGAAAGAAAGATAGGAAGAAAAAAAAAAGAGGAAAAAAGAAGCAAAAATCTGTCAAAAATAGCGAACACTTTGACATCAATGCATCATAGGAATTCTGAGAGAGGGAGAGGGAGAGAGAGAGGGAGGGGGAGAGGGAGGAAGGGAGAAGAATGCAAATAAAAGGCCACAGGACAAGAAAGGGAGATTGAGGGAGGGAGAGGAAATAATAATGAGTCCAGGAGAAGAATACTAGAGGGAGGGAGGGAGGGAGAGAGAGAGAGAGAGGGAGAGACACAAAGGGCAGGGACAAGAGAGAGAGAGGGAGTGAGAGAGAGAGAGGGGAGAGCTCAAGTGGTGTGAGAGAGAATCCAATCCCTTGCATTCCTCTTCATTATGGAGTTCAAACATTTCTCTTGACTCCCGGAGAGGTTACTTGGCTACTCCTGAGGCCGCGAGGTAATAAGGTGTCTCTGTGTGTCTGTGTGTAGCCTCGAGCCTTTGTTATGAGCGCCAGCGTGGAGTTTAATAGCTTTTGTAGGGTGTAGGATCGCATTATTTTTCTTGACTTGGTTTTGTGTGATTTCTAAGTCCCTGAAGCGTCACTTATTAACACCACCGCGACACTATGGTTGGTGTTATAAGACTCTCGCTTCTTACATCATTCTTGCATCAGTGGGTCTCGATAACAAATGAATAACGTACACAAACTAAGGGTCGCATTAGGAGACATTTTGCCGCTCAAGAACACATATTTGCCAAGGCTTTCGTAGGAGTTGTGGGCGTTTCCAGGGGTAGTTTCATGACCCTGGTGGTAGTCTGACCCTTCATCTGTACCGTGAACCTAAGAAACACATACTTGACAAGGCTTTCGTAGGAGTTGTGGGCATTTCCAGGAGTAGTTTTATGACCCTGGTGGTAGTCTGACCCTTCTTCTGTACCGTGAACCTAAGAAACACATATTTGACAAGGCTTTCGTAGGAGTTGTGGGCATTTCCAGGGGTAGTTTCATGACCCTGGTGGTAGTCTGACCCTTCCTCTGTACCGTGAACCTAAGAAACACATATTTGACAAGGCTTTCGTAGGAGTTGTGGGCATTTCCAGGGGTAGTTTCATGACCCTGGTGGTAGTCTGACCCTTCTTCTGTACCATGAACCTAAGAAACACATATTTGACAAGGCTTTCGTAGGAGTTGTGGGCATTTCCAGGGGTAGTTTCATGACCCTGGTGGTAGTCTGACCCTTCTTCTGTACCGTGAACCTAAGAAACACATACTTGACAAGGCTTTCGTAGGAGTTGTGGGCATTTCCAGGAGTAGTTTTATGACCCTTGTGGTAGTGTGTGTCTTCTTCTGTACCATGAACGCGTTTTCAGGGGTAGTCTCATGACCCTGGTGGTAGTCTGACCCTTCATCTGTACCATGAACCTAAAGAAACACTCAACAGAACCCGACTGATCGCATCTTTGACCTTTAGAAATGGGTGATGTGAGATGTCAGTGTCTTGAAATACCAACCTAAGAATATTGAATAGAAAACTAATAGAAAAATATAATGAAAGTACAATGGACGGCGAAAGTAAAGTAGTTTGTGAATGAAATCAAAACGCTTGCTCGCGCGGTCCTTGGAGCATCCTGTTGAACCTGAAGGATATTATAGGACTCTTAAGGACCCTGGACGACCCTGTAAGGACTCTGTAGGACCCTGAAGAATTCTATAGGACCCTTAAGGAGCTTGGAGTATGAGGAGGAGGAGGAGATGAGAGATGAGAGAGAGAGAGAGAGAGAGAGAGAGAGAGAGAGAGAGAGAGAGAGAGAGAGAGAGAGAGAGAGAGAGAGAGAGAGAGAGAGAGCGAGAGAGAGAGAGAGAGAGAGAGAGAGAGAGAGAGAGAGAGAGAGAGAGGAATGCGCTCTCCCAGACTCGGCATTATTTATTTTTTCTTTTGTTTTCGTCAAATTAAGCGAAAGTTGATTTGAAAACCACCGAGACCACCTGCTCTCTCTCTCTCTCTCTCTCTCTCTCTCTCTCTCTCAAGTGCTTTCTTTAACCTGTTGTTCCTTCCTCCTCCTCCTCTTCCTCCTCCTCCTCCCTTCCTCTCTCTCCATTCCTTCCTGTTTTGAGATACGAGAGAAAGAGAGAGGAAGAGGAGGAAGAGGAAGAGGAAGAGAGAAATAAGAAAGAGGAACACACACACACACACACACACACACACACACACAACACAACACCACAACCACCACCATAACCAAGCCTCCCATTCTCTCCCTCCCTCCCTCTCCCTCTCCCTCTCTCTCCCTCCCTCCCTTTGTGCCGGCGTAGCGATCGCCTTTGACGCAGCATAAGTTTGTGTGCGTAATTGACAAGGGCCGCCAGTTTCCACGCTTGTCAATACTCCTTTTATTGACTTCCCGACGACTTGACAATCACTGGAGGGGCGTATTGTACTCCCCCCCCCCCCTCCCCGCCCCCTCTCTCTCTCTCTCTGATTCTCTCTCCCTCTCTCTCTCTTGGTTTCCTCCCTTCCTCCCTTCCTCTTATAGTCAGAAATTCCTCTACATTGATTTTGGTGCAGTCTGGTATCCTCTCTCTCTCTCTCTCTCTCTCTCTCTCTCTCTCTCTCTCTCTCTCTCGCTCTCTCTCCCTCTCTCTTATCTCCAGGATCTGAGAGAGAGAGAGAGAGAGAGAGAGAGAGAGAGAGAGAGAGAGGGAGAGAGAGAGAGAGAGAGGGAAGGGAACAGGAGTCAAAGAAAAGAAAAAAAATAATATAGGAAATAAAGATTAGAGAAAGAGAGAAAGAGAGAAAGAAAGAAAGAAAGACATATTGTTAGGCAAATACAAAGGTGTGTGTGTGTGTGTGTGTGTGTGTGTGTGTGTGTGTGTGTGTGTGTGCGGACAATAGTGGGTGTGTATGTGTGTGTGTTTGTGTGTGTGTGTGTTCCCAGGACCGTGTGTGTGTGTGTGTGTGTGTGTGTGTGTGTGTTGGATGCCATTAAATTACGCACTTGTTTAAGCCTTCTCTTCCTCCTCCTCCTCCTCCTCCTCCTCCTCCTCCTCTCTATAACACAAATTACCATTACTACTACTACTACTACTACTACTACTACCACCACCTCCTCCTCCTCCTCCTCCTCCTCCTCCTCCTCCTCCTCACCGCCTCGTTAGTCAGGGTCAGCGGTCAGCGGTGCCTCGGGGCCGCGGGTCAGGCGTTGACAGACTCACAACAGTGCCAGGGCGGTTCTTCAGTGCCACCTGACTCTCTCTCTCTCTCTCTCTCTCTCTCTCTCTCTCTCTGTGTGTGTGTCAGGATTCTTCTTCTTCTTCTTCTTCTTCCGCCTCCTCCTCCTCCTCCTCCTCCTCCTACCGTCGTTTCTCCCACTAACAGTCTCAGTCTGGCCTTTAAGTGACACATTATGGACAGGATTGGGTTTCCGTGTGGTGCCATTTAAGGGGAAACTAGACCACTTATTTAGGTATTTACTTATTAATTAGTTAGTTAGTTAGTTAGTTAGTTAGTTTGTTAAGCATGAACCAAGCAATGAAGGATTTTGTCCATATCTATCTATCTATCTCTCTATCTATCTACCTGTCTATCTGAAAATGTGTATATTCTCATTTATTTATTATTCTTATTATCTATTATTATCTATCAACATCATTTATCTATCTATCTATATTTTGTTCACTTTTTAATTTTATCGAAGTTTTGAAGATGAACCGTGTGTGTGTGTGTGTGTGTGTGTGTGTGTGTGTAACCAATATCCTTGTTCTCCGCAGTCGCCGAAAATTAAAAAGAAAGAAAAAAGAAATCCGATTTATTTAAAAGAGAAACTTGAGTGTGTTTTGTGTCACCGAGAACCGCTTCCGTCGAGAGAGAGAGAGAGAGAGAGAGAGAGAGAGAGAGAGAGAGAGAGAGAGAGAGAGAGAGAGAGAGAGAGAGAGAGAGAGAGAGAGAGAGAGAGAGAGAGAGAGAGACTGCCAGGGTCATTAAGAGGAGTGCCAGTTTCGTCACCTTCGACATACCAAAGAGTGCCGACCAGGAGGAGGAGGAGGAGGAGGAGGAGGAGGAGGAGGAGGAAGCTGGTCACTGTTTGGGGTCGTGTGGTCTTCAAGTCGTTATAGTGGTCACGCCTGAAGAGGAGGAGGAGGAGGAAGAGGAGGAGGAGGAAGAAGAAGAAGAACAAGAAGAAGAACAAGAAGAATATTTGACGAAAGAGGGAAAAATAAGAAATAAAGGAGGAGGAGGAGGAGGAGGAAGAAGAGGAGGATGCTGAGGATAGGAAAAGGATGCTGGAACGAGGATGCTGAGAGAAGAAGGAGGAAGAAGAGGAAGAGGAGGAGGATGCTGAGGGTAAGAGAAGGATGCTGAGAGGAGGAGGAGGAGGAAGAAGAGGAGGAGGAGGAGGAGGAGGAGGAGGAGGCCGAGTAATTAGAAGCATGAGGCTGAAGGGCCGAGGCGAGACATTCTTGGTCAGCTCCTTCTCGAAATACAAGACAGCCAGCAACACTTCCTGCCCCCGCCCCCCCACGCCCCCCTCTGACTGGTGGTGGTATGGTGATGGTATGGTGGCGGTGGTAGTTGTGGTGTTGTGCTAGTGGTGGTGGTGAGCCTTGTAACACATGACGCACCGATATACCACCAACACCATTGCCAACACAACCACGAACACTTAACACCATCAGCCACTAGTAAAAGGAGCGGGCCAGGTTCGATTCCCGACAATTCAGCGCCGTGTAATTTCAACATCTTTTAACTACATCAGTTCGTTCTCCGTAATACTGTTCACCTAGGGCCAAGATTTCTTCCTCACCTGGTTAACTCTCGGCCCCAGATTTCCTCCCTAGCGGTTCATTGTTGTCAGAGTGTGAAGGAAATTTTCCCTTCCTCTCCTCGGCCCGCGGGAAACACTAAATTAGGAGGTTATTGTTTTGTCAGCCTACGGAGGGTCAGGGAGGCACGGAAACACGGAAAAGCAGGCCTCATAAACTCCTGTAGGGAAACTTGGAAACATAGAAAAGCAGGTTACATTAAATCGTGCAGGACAGCAAGCAACAAACTAAATTAGGAGGCTATTGTTTTGTCAGCTTAGTGAGAGTCAGGGAGGCACGGAAACACGGAAAAGCAGGCCTCATAAACTCCTGTAGGGAAACTTGGAAACATAGAAAAGCAGGTTACATTAAATCGTGACGGAGAGTAAGCAACAAACTAAATTAGGAGGTTATTGTTTTGTCTGCCTACGGAGGGTCAGGGAGGCGGGAAAACACGGAAAAGCAGGCCACATAAACTCCTGTAGGGAAACTTGAAAGCATGGAAGAACAGACTAAATAAACTCCTGTATGGAAACTTGGAAGCATGGAAAAGCAGGGCGCATCAAATTCTGCATGCAAACTTGGAACCACGGAAGAGCAGGCGACGTAAACTCCTGCAGGGAAACTTGAAAGCATAAGAGAAGCAGGCCACATAAACTCCTATAGGGAAACTTGGAAGCATGGAAAAGCAGGCCACGTCAAATTTTGTGTGGAAACTTGGAACCACGGAAAAGTAGGCGACATAAACTCCTGTAGGGAAACTTAGAAGCGTGGAAAAGCCTCTTATAGAAAAAAGTCGATAATTTTTTCAGTAAACTTTTTTTTCTTTTCAATATTTTCCCGTTTTTTTCCAACATAGATTAATATTCAGTTTTTTTCTTTGTTTTGTTTTTATTTCGTTTTAATTGCTACACCGTCCTTTTATTTAAATCTCTCTCTCTCTCTCTCTCTCTCTCTCTCTCTCTCTCTCTCTCTCTCTCTCTCTCTCTCTCTCTCTCTCTCTCTAAACACTTGGCGACAGGGGGCACATGGCGGGTCACGCGAGGTCACGAGGATGTGTCACGTGCTAATGGGGCGTGACCTCTGACCTTTTACCCCTCTTGACCCCTCTCTCACCCTCCTATGCCCTCTCTACCTCCCTCCGCCCCTTGGTGAGGTAGAGAGAGAGAGAGAGAGAGAGAGAGAAAGAAAGAAAGATTAAAAGGAAAATCAAAAGTTAAGTCGAAGTATAAAGGAAAATAAATGTGTGTGTGTGTGTGTGTGTGTGTGTGTGTGTGTGTGTGTGTGTGTGTGTGTGTGTGTGTGTGTGTGTGTGTGTGTGTGTGTGTGTGTGTGCCAAGCAGTGCCACATGTGCTTCTTCCGGTTGGCACTTCCTCTCACTAATATGAGCTAATTAAGAGGTCAGGGAGGGTGAGAGAGAGAGAGAGAGAGAGAGAGAGAGAGAGAGAGAGAGAGAGAGAGAGAGAGAGAGAGAGAGACTGAAGGAATTTTGGGAGATGAGGGGAGAGAGAAAGAGAGAGGAAGGGAGATTAGGGAAGGAAGGAGGGGAGGAAAGAGAGGAGGTAAGGGAGGGAGGGAAGGAGGGGGGGAAGGGAGGTAAAAGGGGGGGAGGGGGATGTCACTCAATGAAATCTAATAACAGGAAATTAGTCTAGGTCTCTCTCTCTCTCTCTCTCTCTCTCTCTCTCTCTCTCTCTCTCTCTATCTCTCTATCTGTC
>NC_066552.1:13705422-13722922 GCF_024679095.1 Eriocheir sinensis
ATATAAATGGCCTCCTCCTCCTCCTCCTCCTCCTCCTCCTCCTCCTCCTCCTCCTCCTCCTCCTCCTTTGGTGATTTACTTTCACGCTCAACACCTTCACCATAAACGCCTCCTCTTCCTCCTCCTCCTCCTCTTCCTCCTCCTCCTCTTCCTCTTCTTCCTCCTCCTCCTGTTTCTCCTTTTTCTGGTTCTCAAGTTTCTTCTTCTTCTTCTCTTTTATCAGTTTTCTTCCTCCTCTTCCTCTTCTTCCTCCTCCTCCTCCTCCTCCTCCTCCTCCTCCTCCTCCTCCTCTTCCTCAAAAATTTCACCACGTGGCTCTGTTCTAAGAAACACACACACACACACACACACACACACACACACACACTTATTAATAAAACATGTGGAGGTGGAGGTGGTGGTGGTGGTGGTAGTGAAAGTGGAATAAATTTAACCTTTAGAATATATTAATTTATCCACTTGAGTTTATGTGGAATACCTGTATGGAGGAGAAGAGGTGGATAAGAGTAGAAGGGAATGGAAGGAACAGAGGAAAGGTAGAGTAGGAATGGGAATAGGAAGCAGAGTAAGGAACAGTAGGAATGGGAATAGGAAGTAGAGTAAGGAACAGTAGGAATGGGAATAGGAAGCAGAGTAAGGAAGAGTAGGAATGGGAATAGGAAGCAGAGTAAGGAACAGTAGGAATGGCAATAGGAAGTAGAGTAAGGTAGAGTAGGAATGGGAATAGGAAGCAGAGTAAGGAACAGTAGGAATGGGAATAGGAAGTAGAGTAAGGAACAGTAGGAATGGGAATAGGAAGTAGAGTAAGGAACAGTAGGAATGGCAATAGGAATGGGAATAGGAAGTAGAGTAAGGTAGAGTAGGAATGGCAATAGGAAGTAGAGTAAGGTAGAGTAGGAATGGCAATAGGAAGTAGAGTAAGGAACAGTAGGAATGGGAATAGGAAGTAGAGTAAGGAACAGTAGGAATGGCAATAGGAAGTAGAGTAAGGAACAGTAGGAATGGGAATAGGAAGCAGAGTAAGGAACAGTAGGAATGGGCATAGGAAGTAGAGTAAGGAATGGAATATGGGAATGAAGTGAGTAGGAATGGGAATAGGAAGTAGAGTAAGGTGGGAAGGAATAGGAAGGAATGGAACAGTGAGATGGAATGGGAACAGAGGAACAGTGGGAATGGAAATAGGAGTAGAACAGTAGGAATGGGAATAGGAAGTAGAGTAAGGAATGAAGGATAGGAATGGGAAGTAGAGTGAGGAACAGTAGGAATGGGAATAGGAAGTAGAGTGGAACAGTGAATGGGAATAGGAGTAGACAGTGGGAATGAATAGGAAGTGAGGAACAGTAGGAATGGCAATAGGAAGTAGAGTAAGGAACAGTAGGAATGGCAATAGGAAGTAGAGTAAGGAACAGTAGGAATGGGAATAGGAAGTAGAGTAAGGAACAGTAGGAATGGCAATAGGAAGTAGAGTAAGGTAGAGTAGGAATGGCAATAGGAAGTAGAGTAAGGCAGAGTAGGAATGGGAATAGGAAGTAGAGTAAGGTAGAGTAGGAATGGCAATAGGAAGTAGAGTAAGGAACAGTAGGAATGGCAATAGGAAGTAGAGTAAGGAACAGTAGGAATGGCAATAGGAAGCAGAGTAAGGAACAGTAGGAATAGGAATAGGAATAGGAACAGTAGAATGGACATTGGTTGTATTCGTATTCGAACAATTATTTATGAAAATCTATGTATTTTCATCCGTTTTCGAACCCAAGGGAAAAGTATTCGTATTCTGCGGATAATCTGACGAACACTTCAAAACTTATCATCAGAAATACCTGACGCTGTTCCTTACACGTCCAGAGGAGGCGAACGTGTCGTGGTCGTGTACAGCACAGGTTCATGAGCTCGTGGCTTGCATAACCAGAACACTGCTGTGCCCACTTACGTCAAGGCGGTACTTTTCAGTGAATATTCGTGAATGCATCCGTGAATACTCTCAACAAGTATTCGTGTTTGTGTTCGTATTAAAACCATTGCAGAGTATTCGAAATCGTATTGGTCGTGTACAGTACAGGATCATGACCTCGTGACTTGCATAACCAGAACACTGCTGTGCCCACTTACGTCAAGGCGGTACTTTTCAGTGAATATTCGTGAATGTATCCGTGAATACTCTCAACAAGTATTCGTATTTGTGGTCGTATTAAAACCATTGATGAGTATTGTAGAGTATTGGTATTCGTTGGAAATTGAAGTGTTCGTATTCAAATACACAGCTCTTGTATGCACTTAAGAACTGCGTAAGTGAATGGGAGTAAGACTAATGATAACAATAATAATGATAATAATAGTAATAATAATAATAATAATAATAATAATAATAATAATAATAATAATAATAGTAACGATGAGAGGAAATGCAATAAACAGAGAGAGAGAGAGAGAGATAATTAAGTATTGCCATATCGGCGAAACACAACAACAGACTCTAATGATATCACTGACCGCCATCTCTCTCTCTCTCTCTCTCTCTCTCTCTCCTCCTGTTAATTCTCTCCCTTCTTTCCTCCCTCCCTGCAGTTAGACACCTGGTTTTCTCTCCCTCTCTCCCTCTCCCTCTCTCTTTCTCTCCCTTTCCTCCCCCTTTTCTCTCCCTCTTCTCTCCCCTTCAGCTAATGAGGAGATAAAAAAGAAAAACAAAAATCAAAAACACCTGGTTCTCTCTCTCTCTCTCTCTCTCTCTCTCTCTCTCTCTCTGTACCCTCCATTTTTTTCTCTCTCCTCCCTTTCCTTCCTCCTTTCCTTCCCTCCTTCTCTCTTATTTTCCTTCCTTTTCCACTTTCCTCCATTCTTCAATCTTCTCTCTCTTCTCTCCTCTCTCCATCTCTTTTCTTTTCTCTTTGTTTATCTCTTTTTCTCTATATTCCTTCTCTCCCTTCTCTACTCTCCCTCTACCTCTCTCTCCCTCCCTTCCCTGTGACTATAAGGTCGGGTATCTCTAGCAAGCTTTCGCCCCTTAATTGGATCCCTTTCTAAGCTTATCTGATGCTGCCGGAACAAGATGTCATTCCCGCGGTCCACATTCTTGGCGTTTATGTCGTTTATAGCGCCCCTTCAGGTTCAGGCGTTTATACTTCTCCGGGTTTTTGTGTGCGTTGATTCTCTTTTGTTTTTTTGGCGTTCTCGTGTTCCTGTGTGCGTGTGTCGTTCCCGCGGTTCACATTCCTGGCGTTTATGTCGTTTATAGCGCCCCTTCAGGTTCAGGCGTTTATAATTCTCCGGGTTTTTGTGTGTGTCGATTATCTTTTGTTTTTGTTTTGGCGTCGTTGTCGTGTTCGTGTGTGTGTGTCGTGTGTCGTTCCCGCGGTTCACATTTTTAGCGTTCATGTCGTTTATAGTTCTCGCTGTGGTTTCCTTCGTTTATACTTCTGTTTCATTGTGTCATTGTTTTTGTCGTCGTTTTTTTGTTGTTGTTTCTTGGTCT
This sequence comes from Eriocheir sinensis, assembly GCF_024679095.1. NCBI lineage: Eukaryota > Metazoa > Arthropoda > Malacostraca > Decapoda > Varunidae > Eriocheir > Eriocheir sinensis. The sequence continues at coordinate 13,708,889 of NC_066552.1, forward strand.
CGTTCTCGTGTGTGTGTGTGTGTGTGTGTGTGTGTGTGTGTGTGTGTGTGTGTCGTTCCTTGGGTCCTCATTCTTGGCGTTTCTGTCGTTTATAGCAACACAGATCTTTTCACTAAATCTTTCCTTAAAACATCACTAAGGAACCATTTGTCAAGTCCTTCAGTAAATACAAACACACTCACTCGTCCTTTTCTTTAAATTCTAACACTCATTCCTTTCTCAACATCACTAGGAACCATTAAACAACACTTTCATAACACAAAAACAATCACTCGTTCTTTTCTTTAAGTTCTAACACTCATTCCTTTCTCAACATCACTAAGAACCATTAAACAACACCTTCAGTAAACACAAACACACTCACTCGTCTTTTCTTTAAGTTCTAACACTCATTCCTTTCTCAACATCACTAAGAACCATTAAACAACACCTTCAGTACACACAAACACACTCACTCGTCTTTTCTTTAAATCCTAACACTCATTCCTTTCTCAACATCACTAAGAACCGTTAAACAACACCTTCATAACACAAAAACACTCACTCGTCTTTTCTTTAAGTTCTAACACTCATTCCTTTCTCAACATCACTAAGAACCATTACACAACACCTTCAGTAAACACAAACACACTCACTCGTCTTTTCTTTAAATCCTAACACTCATTCCTTTCTCAACATCACTAAGAACCATTAAACAACACCTTCAGTAAACACAAACACACTCACTCGTCTTTTCTTTAAATTCTAACACTTATTCCTTCCTCGACATCACTAACAACCATTACAAACAACACCTTCAGTAAACACAAAAATTATAATACTCATTCCTTTCTCAACATCGCTAAGAACCATTATAAACAACACCTTCAGTAAACACAAACACATTCAACCCTTCACAAAACCCTCCATGCATATTCCCATCCACCACCTCCTCCTCGTCCTCCTCCTCCTCTTGGTCCGGTCAGCATTATTAATATTCCAGCGTCCAGCGGCGGGTGTTTGGCTTGCTGCCGCGCCTGACAGCCCCAGCGTGCCCGGGATGGATGGCCGCGACGCTATCTCGACCCCCAACACACTTGACACTCATCCACCGCGGCTAAGTGGGCGGAAAGAACGTTTGTCGCAGCCCTTTCCCGGTTGGCTACCTCGCGCCCTCCTGCTCTCCCGCCTGTCTGTCTGTCTGGCTGTCCGTCTGCCTCTCTCCACGCTGTATCCTGGCTCTTCCTTTGCTTCTATCCATCTGTCTGTCTGTCTGTCTTTCTCATCGCGATTTCCAGACTCTAACATTGCTTTCCCCCGTCTGTCTGTCTCTTGGTACGGCCGTCTGACTCTCTCGCGGCGATATCCTGGCTCTGCTTATGTCTTGCTGTGATCTAGTTTGTTCTTCTGCCTCTGGTCCTTACTAGTGACTCCCTCCCCGCTATTTCCAGGCTTTACCTTTGCCCTCGCCGTTGATATAGCTTGTCTGTCCCTTGGTGCGGCCGTCTGACTCTCTCGCGGCGAAATCCTGGCCCTGCTTATGTCTTGCTGTGATCTAGTTTGTTCTTCTGCCTCTGGTCCTTGCTAGTGACTCCCTCCCCGTTATTTCCAGGCTCTACCTTTGCCCCTTCCGTTGATGTTGATTGTTATTTTAGTGTTTTTTTTCCTCTCTTTCTTCATTGTTTCTTTGTCTTCCTTCCTTTCTTCCTTCCTTTTCTACCAACCGTCTATACCTTTTTTTTTTTGTCTGGTTTCCTTCCCTCGTTCCTCCTTTCTTTCCTTCCTCTCTCTACCTTCCTCCTCCTCCTTCTCCTCCTCCTTCCTCTTTTCCTTCTTCCTTGTTCTTCTTCCTCCAGTTTCCATCTCTCTCTCTCTCTCTCTCTCTCTCTCTCTCTCTCTCTCTCTCACACACACACACACACACACACACACACACACACACAGTCTCTCACCCTCTCTCCCTCCCTCTCCCTCTCCCTCTCTCCCTCCCCTTCACACACTCATTCCGGCTGTCATATTAGTCACGTGAGCGGCCAATAGCGAGGGAAGGAGAGGCCATAAGTCTTCCCGGCTGTCACGGGGTAGCCATTATGCGCAGTACAGGGCCGTTATACATCCCTTATGCGCACTACAGGGCCCAGAACCCCCCATTATGCAGAGTAAAGGGTTCGGATACGTCTATTATGCATGCTACAGGGCCGCTAAGGGTGGTCTTATGCGTGGGTTGCCTCCTGTGTTTTGGGATTTTTTTATTTAATTTTTTTCTTCTTCTTCTTCTTCCTCTTTCTTCCTATCTTCTTTCTCTTCCTCTTTCATTTCTCGTATCTTCTCTCCTCCTCATTCCTCCTCCTCCTCTTCCTCTTCCTCTTCCTCCTCTTCTTATCTTTCGTCTTCTGTTTCCTTGCTTTCTTCTTCCTCTCTTCTTTCTGATAGGAGGAGAAATCAGAGGAGGAAGAGGAGGAAGAGGAAGAGGAGGAGGAAGAGGGAGTATATAATTATTATCACGTCAATAAAAACATCATCAAATTAAAAAGAGGAGGAGGAGGAAGAGGAGGAAGAAGAAGAACAGGAAGAAGAGGAAGGAAGTATATAGGAGAAGTAAATGATCGAAGGAGGAAGAGGAAGAGGAAGAGGAAGAAAGTATATAGGAGATCGGAGGAGGAAGAGAAGGAAGAAGAAGGAATTATAGGAGGAGGAGAAAGAAAAAGAAGAAGAGGAAGAAGAAGAAGAAAAAAAAACTCTAGTATCACACCCATGAACCTTCACATGTATCTAAATTACCATAAGAAAGTGGGGAGATCGGGTTGCCACAGGGGGGGCGGGGGGAGCAGGGGGGACTGGGGGAGAGTTAATGAGAGGGTGCTGTGTCTCCCTACCACGGGGAGCGAAGGGGGGGCGGAGGGAACGTGGAATCTGATACCCATGTCGGCCCCCCTGTCCCATCTCTCCCCTCTTGAACCTCTGTGTGTGTGTTCGTGTGTTTGTGTTGAGGTAATGACTGTGATTATACCTGTAGGACTCTATAGGACCCTCTCTAGGATTGAAGGACTCCCCCTCTCTCTTTCTCTCCCTCTCTCTCTTGTATAAGGGATTGAAATTGCCGGATCTGATCTCAAGGGAACGGCCGAGGAAGGGAGAGCTTGTGAGACCTCCTCTCTCTCTCTCTCTCTTTCTCTCTTCTTTTTCTCTATCTATCTATCTATCTATCTATATCTATCTATCTATCTATCTCCAACCCTTCCTAATGACCCTCTGTTTGTTTGTTTTGTTTTTGTTTTCTTTGTTTTTTTGCTACAGTCATTTTTACCTTCCTTTGCAAGCCACGTTCTCTGTCCCACGTGTGTGTGTGTGTGTGTGTGTGTGTCGGGGCTGACGGGTCCTTTGAGTCGGTTACGTGGTCATTGTCGGCGCCCCAACTGTACTGTATCCCCCATAATGGTCATGCTATCCTGCTTGACATCCTGCACCAAAGCGATTTCCTGTGTGGTGTCCCTCCTCAGAGCAATGGTCATTCTTTGCTCTATATACTCAACACCTCTGTCCCCTTTCAGCCATTCTTAATTTTTTTTTTTTCAGAGGAGTAGTGATGGAGGGTTATTTCCTATAGTATTTTTCTTCCTCTCTTTCTTCCTTATTTCTTTTCTGTCTCCTTTCTATCTACCGTCCCTAACTTTTTTTGTCTGGTTTCCTTCCCTTCATCCTCCTTTCTCTCCATCTCCTTCTATCTATCCGTCTGTTTGTCTGTCTGTTTGTCTGTCTCTCTTGCCGCGATTTCCAGACTCTACCTTTGCTTCCGCCCTTCTGTCTGTCTGTCTGTCTCTTGGTGTGGCCGTCTGCTTATCTCAACTCTCCATACCGTACCAAGATACCAGACAAGGGGTTCTCATGCTACGGTGTTCGGCATAGCTTACAAACTCGCCGGGTTGGAGTGCGTCATGTTTCTTTTTTGTGTCTCCGCCGCTGTGTTCCCGCCGCTGTGTCCTCCCCAGCGATCGCGTCCCATGGTGGTGGCGGTGGCGGCCTCCGCTGGGTAATGACAGGCTCGCTAGGGCCGGCCCAGCAGCGAGGGGCATTGTCACCCCGCCGGCACCAGCGGGCGGCCCTGCACACCCACCCTGCCGCCCCCTGCCGCCCGGGTGTAGCTCGCTGTCTCTTCCCAGGGTTTGATATCAGGCTCCCACCCGCCCTGTGCTGTCCTGTTTTCTTGCCCCAGCCTGCCCCAGCCTACCCCAGTGTGTTCTACCCTGTCACAGTCCACCACAGGGTCATGGCACACCTCCCTGGCTCCCCCTGCCCAGCCCTGCCCTGCACACCCTGTTTCTCGCTGTTCCTCCTTCCCCGGGATATGTTGTCCCTCTCCCTCCCCTGCCACGCCCCGCCCTCCCCCACCCCTGCCGTGACCTGCCCCACCATGCCTATCTTTGCCCCGTCTCAGCCTGCCCCTCCCCCTCCCCAGCTTCCCCCCTTCCCCTGTCCCTCCCTAGCCCGCGCCATGCCAGCCATGCGCCATGCATCCCGGGCCATGCGCGCCGCGCCGCCCCTCAGCCTCGCCGCGCCGCGTCACTCGCTGCCGACAATTACAATTACACGAAAAATCTCAATTTCACTCGAGTCCTTCACGGCGACGCCCTGCAGCCCCGCAGCCCGGCCAGCGGAAGGGCCGCGGCCGTTGCTACTGTTGTGTGTCCAGCATTACTCGTGTGACGGTTTTTATCGTTTTGCTGTTGTTGTTGTTGTTGTTGTTGTTGTCGTCGCTATCCTTATCGTGAGTGGCCCCGCCGTCGCCGCCGCCCGCTGCGCCACGACAAGTTGTTCCCAGGCCCCGGGCGCCGCGTCCCGCCCGGTGGTCCCGGCGGCGCGGCCCCCGCGGCCCGCCCTGGGAGGCCTTTCTTGCGCTGCGACTTTCCCTTCTCAGCACCGGGGTCCAGAAGTCACCTTTTCTCCGGCCAACGGGCTTACTGACGCGGCCATTCAGCGGCGCCGCGGCCCCGGCCAGCACTCTTTCTTCGCGCCGCGGTGGGCGTGGCGCGGCGCGGCGACGGAGGCGGCGGCCCCGCCAGCACGGAGACGCAATTACGATACTTGACAAAACGCGACACAAAACCGTCCCGCGCGACTCCCGCGGCGACGCGCTGTGCCCGGGCTTTTTGTGGCGCTCACGGCGCCGTAATAACATGACGATCCCACGGCCGTGTCTCCCGGCGCCCGGGGCGGGAGGGGCGGCTGGGCGGCCGGCGCCCGCGGCAGCCCTCACCGCCCCGCCCCGGCCCTCGCTGCCCCTGGCAGCCCCGCATCGCCGCCGCCGCCGCCGCCGCCGCCTTGCCGCCGTGAATATTAAGTCAGTAATACATGCACCAAATTAACACTCGGCGGGACTCCCGCCTCGACACCTGCCGGCGCGGCGCGGCGAGGGCAGGCGACCACGCCGAGGATGACAGCACCGCCCCCCTCACCGCCTGCCTGCCCGGCTCTCGTCACCACTCAGGCCCACCGCCTCCCTGCCTCCTCCTCCTCCTCCTCCCTTCCTCCTCACCTCCCCATCACCCTCCTTGCTATCCTCACCTCATCATCGCTCTCCCACTATCTTCCCCCCTCCCCTCCCCTCCCCCCCGCCGCCAGCAGCAGCACGCCCTGGGCCGCGCCACGTATAATTGCGTTACGAATGGATTGTGTCCGTACAAAAAGCGACTGGTGGCCCGGGGGGGGAGGGGAGACGGGACCGGCAGGGAGAGGAGGGAGGAAGAGAGAGGAAGGAGGGAGGGAAGGAAATAGAGAATGAAGGAAGGAGGTAAGGAAAGGAAGAAAAGAGAAGGAAGGAAGGAAGGAGGGAAGAACGGAAAGAGAGAGGGAAGGGAAAGAAGGAAGGGAAGGGAAGGGAAAGAGAGAAGAGAAGGGAAAGGAAAGAAGGAAGGGAAGGAAAGGAAAAGAAGGAAGGGAAGGGAAGGAAAAGGTGAAAATAAAAATAAAAATGCAGTCATCATCATCATCATCATCATCATCATCGTCATCATCATCATCAGCATCATCATCATCATCATCATCGTCATCATCATCATCATTATCTTTGTTTATTTGTTCTTATCATCTTTCCTCCTCCTCCTCCTCCTCCTCCTCCTCCTTACCTTTGTTTACTCTCCCCTTCGCTAATTAGTGTACAGGTGAGGTTGTTTTCATCGTAATAATTATGTAATTTTGACGTTGTGAGCAGAATAAGAGAGAGTGATTATGTATGCCGGACACACACACACACACACACACACACACGCATGCACATTCCTATATATATACTCTCTCTCTCTCTCTCTCTCTCTCTCTCTCTCTCTCTCTCTCTCTCTCATTCCTTGCAATCTTGTAAAAATAACTCGAACATACTAATGAGGAGGAAGAGGAGGAGGAGGAGGAGGAGGAGGAGGAGGAGGAGTGGGAGGAGGAGGAGGAGTGGGAGGAGGAGGAGGAGGAATGACATATGCATACCACCTCCTCCTCCTCCTCCTCCTCCTCCTCCTCCTCCTCCTCCTCCCCCTCCTCCTCCCCCGCCTCCTCCATCATTAGCATCATTTTCATTCCATCATTATTATCAAAAGTCCTCCTCCTTCTCCTCCTCCTCTTCCTCCTCTTCTTCCTCTCTTCCTCTCTCTCTTCTTCCTTGCCTTGTCAATTTCTCTCTTTTTCTTTCTTCCTTTTTTTATTTTCCTCCTTTTTTTTCTCCTCCTCCTCCTCCTCCTCCTCTGTCTCTCCTTTTATATCTTCTTCTCTTGTTTCTTCTTCCTTCTTTCTTCCTTCCTTCTCCTTCACCTCCTCTCTCTCTCTCTCTCTCTCTCTCTCTCTCTCTCTCTCTCTCTCTCTCTCTCTCTCTCTCTCTCTCTCTCTCTCTCTCTCTCTCCCCTCCTTCCTTCTCCTCTTTCTTCCTACCATCTTCCTCCTAGTCTTAACCCTCCTCATTTTACCTCCTTTTCCTCCCTTCCCTCCCTCCCTCCCTCCCTCTCCTCTCCCTCCTTCTAATTGGTCAATCTGTGGACGGGGCGCGTAATCTTGGCGGCTTTCTGGGCTAATCAGCGTCTTTGTGGTGGCCGTATTTGAGGTAACGAGCGGGGTTGTTTTCGCCTCTTGATCGGGGTAGCAATTCCGCGCGTCCGCCTCTTCAACGGGGTAGCAATTCAGTGCCGGGGTCTTCTCATTACTCCAAGCTGCTCATTACGTGTGTCTGTTTAGGAGGAGGAGGAGGAGGAGGAGGAGGAGGTGGTTTAGTTCTTAAGATGATGAGAGAAGAGATGCTTGGAATGATTAGAGGAGGAAGAGGAGGAGGAGGAAGAAGAGAAGAAAGAGAGAGAGAGAGAGAGAGAGAGAGAGAGAGAGAGAGAGAGAGAGAGCAGATGTCACACTGTAATAAGGCCACTCAACTCTCTCTATATAACGAATCCTAAGTGAACGAGTGTGTGTGTGTGTGTGTGTGTGTGTGTGTGTGTGTGTGTGTGTGTGTGTGTGTGTGCATCCCAACAAAGAGGGTATTGTGTATGTGCGGGGAGGGGGGGACGAGGGGAGCGGGGGGGGGCGGAGTAGGAGTTTGAAAAGGGTTATATTGTATTATGGAAGTGTAATGAGACAAGCTGGTGTTGAAGGTATTGACTGACTGACTGACTGACTGACTGACTGACTGACTGAATGAATGAATGAATGACTGACTGACTGACTGACTGATGCTGTTAAGAGATGTTGAGATATCGTGAGACCTGAAGATTATGCTGACTAACTGACTGACTGACTGACTGACTGACTGACTGACTGATGCTGTGAAGATATGCTTAGATAACGTGAGAGCTGAAGATTATACTGACTGACTGACCGACTGACTGACTGACTGACTGATGCTGTGAAGAGATATGATGCTGAAAGATGCTGTTGGTAAAGAGATGCTATGTAGAGGATGCTGTGTTGGAGAGACGAGATACTGAGAGATGCTGTATGGAGGGAGATTAAGAGATGCTGTATTGACTGACTGACTGACTGACTGGATGCTGCTGTGAAGAGATGAGAGAGAGAGAGAGAGAGATGCTGTGAGATAAGATAAAAAGAGAATAAAGATGAAGAAGAAGAGGGAGAAGAAGAAAGGGATGCTGGATAAAGAAGGGAGATGAGAGATCAGCTGAGATGAGATAACTGACTGGAGGCTGCAAAGAGATGAGAGAGAGAGAGAGAGAGAGATGCTGTGTGATAAGATAAAAAGAGATAAAGATGAAGAAGAAGAAGGAGAGGAAGAAGGATGCTGTGATGAAGAAGAGAGAGAGAGAGAGAGAGAGAGAGAGAGAGAGAGAGAGAGAGAGAGAGAGAGAGAGAGAGATGAACCAAAGAGCCTGTGGTTTCCCCTCTCCTCTTCCTCCTCCTCCTCCTCCTCCTCTTCCTCCTCCTCTTCCTCTTCATATTTCTCTTTTTTCTAATATATATATTTTCTTTTTTTATAGGTAAGTGCTGATGATGATGATGATGATGCTGAGAGATGCTGTGAGTACAATATTTTTTTTAATCTTTTCATCTCCAGAACATTAGATAGATTTTTTATTTGTTTGATTATCTTTATGTTCTTCTTATGTTACTTACTTTCTTTAACTATCTTTCTCTCTCTCTCTTTCCCTCTTTTTTTTTTTTTGGATAGAGGAGGGATGAAGAAGGAGAAGAAGAGGAGGGAAGGAGAGAAGGAAGAAAAGGTTGGAGGAGGAAGAGAGATGGGGAATGAAGAGAGAGAGAGAGAGAAGCAATGATGAAGGAGAAGAAGGAAAGAAGAGGAGGAAGAAGAGGAAAGAGAGAAGGAATAGGGAACAGATGCAAGGTAAGAGAAAGAAGAGGAGGAGGAAGAGGAAGAAGAAGAGGAGGAAGAGGAGGAGGAGGAGGAGGGGGGGTAACCACAGGCTCACAATGACACAGAGTTAATGAAACATTCCATCCAGAGTCCCCCCCCGCTGGGCCCGGCATCCTCCTCCTCCTCCTCCTCCTCCTCCTCCTCCTCCTTCCATACCCCTTCCAGCAAGCTTACTAACTCACCCATCCTCTTCCACCACCTCCTCCTCCACTTTTTCCTCCTCCTCTTCCTTTTCCTTCATCTTTTCCTCCTCCTCCTCTGCCATGCTTCTATGTTTCCTCCGCCCCTCACAAACTAAGCTAAGGGCAAAACTAAGGGCTATTTAGGGCTAAGGGCTAAGTAAGGGGACGATGCATTAGCCAACAGACTGAACCTTGCCTGCCCTTCCATGCTTCCCCTCCCGTTCGCTCCATCGAATCTAAGGGCAAAACTAAAGGGCTAACTAAGGGCTAATGGCTAAGGGATGGAACGACGCATAACCCAACTAACTCAACCTTGCCTGCCCTTCCATGCTTCCCTCCCCTAGGGCTAACTAGGGCTAGGCTAATGAAGGGGAACGACGCATAACCCAACTAACTCAACCTTGCCTGCCCTTCCATGCTTCCCCTCCCCTCTCTCCCTCGACTCTAAGGGCAAAACTAAGGGCAAAAAGGGCGTGTCGGGCGATGGCTGAGGGCGATACACACAGCACACAGGGCCATTGCTGACACATGAGTTATGGCCGCGTGCCCCCCCCCCCCCCCCCCCCCCGCGTGGCCCTCCGAGGTGCGGCCCCCAAAGAGGTGATTGCAGACAGATGTTCCGGCCCGTGAGAGATAGGCCGATAGCAACATATTGATGAGGGGCTGTGTGGCCGATAATGGGGGGGGGGGGGGGAGGGAGAGAAAAGGGGTGGGGTGGAGGAAGGAGTGAGAGGAGAGAAAAGGGAGAGAGGTGGGAGTGGAAGAGGGAGAAGGAAGGAGGAGGGAGGGGAAAGGCGAAGGAGGAGGGGGAGGAAAGAGAATAGGAAGGGAAGGGAAGAAAGAAAGAGGAGGAGAAGAAGAAGGAGAAGGAGGAGGAGGAAGAGGAGTAGGAGGGGGGAGGAAGAGGGAGAGAAAAAGGGAGAGAAAAGGGAGAGAGGAGGGAGAGAAAAAGGAGAGGAAGAAGGAGAAGGAGGGAGGAGGGAGGGAAAAAGGGGAGGAGGAGGAAGAAGAAGAAAGGGAAGAAGGGAAAGAAAGAGGAGGAGAAGAAGGAGGAGGAGGAGGAGGAGGAAGAGGAGGAGGAAAAAAAAAGCAGAAAAAACATTACTTATATTTTTAAAGAGGAGAAAGAGATGGAAGAGGAGGAGGAGGAGGAGGAGGAGGAGGAGATGAGTGACGAGTGTGTGTGTGTGTGTGTGTGTGTGTGTGTGTGTGTGTGTGTGTGTGCGCGTTTTTTTATACGTACACATGTAAACCTGACAGGTGATCATGTGTACACCAAAACAATGGCTACTTACATATGGAAACGTACATGAGAGAGAGAGAGAGAGAGAGAGAGAGAGAGAGAGAGAGAGAGAGAGGTGGATAGATAGATAGATAGATAGATAGACTACCTCAAACACCTGATCTTCTTCTTCTTCTTCTTCTACATCTTCCTCCTCTTCTTCTTCCTCTTCTTCTTCCTCTTCTTCCTCTTCTTCTTCTTCTTCAGGTATATAGGACTCTCTTTTCTAGGAAGGACGCCCCCTGTCACATCGCCCCCCGTAGGACCTCCCCCTCGTAGGACCCCCCCCCATAGGAATCTCAAGGATGGATGGCGGATGCGGGGCGGCTGACGGACGGGACGCGGCCATCCATCAAAGGTCCTGAAGGATGAGTGTGGATGCCCCCCCTGTAGGACTCCCCTGTAGGACTCCCCCGTAGGACCCCCCCCGCCCCCTTCTGACACTAATGACCCTGCCTCTCCCTGCCTCATGCTGCTAACCTGCCTCCTCTTGCCTCCTCCTCCTCCTCCTCCTCTACCTCCGCCTCCTCCTCCTCCTCCCATAAGCTATCTGTCCTTGCCTTCTCTCTATCTCTTTCTCTCTTCTTTCTTCCTTTCCTCTTCCTCCTTCTTCTCTTCCTCCCTTCCTCTCTCTCTTCCTTTCTTCTTCTTCTTCTATATTCCTCTTGATTCCCTCTTCTTCATGTCCTCCTCTTCCTCTTCCTCTTCCTCCTCCCTCCTCCCCGTCGCTGGCTATCCTTCCTCTTCTCTCCTCTTCCTCCTCCTCTTCCTTCTGGCCATTTTTTCCTCTTAAATAATCTTCCTCTTGTTCTTCCTCTTCCTTCTGCCCAGTCTTTCCTCTTCCCTCCTCTTCTTCCTCTTATTCTTCCTCTTCCTTCTGGGCAGTCGTTCTTCTCACCTCTCCTCCTCTTCCTCTTCCTCTTCCTTCTAGCCTTTCTTTCCTCTTAAATTCTCTTCCTCTTGTTCTTCCTCTTCCTTCTGGTCAGTTGTTCCTCTTACCTCTTCCTCTTGTTCCTGCTTTTCCTTCTGGTCAATCGTTCTTCTCACCTCTCTTCCTCTTCCTCTTTGACGGGCGGGCAAGAGGAGATGGGCGCCGTTTCCTGTTGCATTAGCGGCCGTGTCTTCTTGAAGCTGGAAATGGACGGGCAATAAAAATGATAATATTACTGACAACCTTATAAATTCAACTCAGGCGAGGGAGGTATGGGATGGGTGATGGGATGGGTGATGGGTGATGGAAAGGGAGGAAGGGAGGTAGGGATGGATGAAGGGGGAAGTGCAGTTGAGGATGGGAAGATGGGATGGGTGATTAGTGAAGGGAAGGAGTGCGGGAAGGGGGAAAGAATGGTTGATGGGTGATGGGAGGGGAGAAAGGGAGGGAGGGAGGGGGGAAGTGCAGTTGGGGAAGGGATGCGTGATGGATGAATGGGATGGGTGATGGGAAAGGAGGATGGGATGGGTGATTAGTGAAGGGAAGGCATGGGGGAAGGGGGAAGGAAGGGGTGAAGGAATGGGTGATGGGAAAGGAGGAATGGAGGGAAAGGGATGGGTGATGGGTGAATGGTATGGGTGATGGGAAGGGAGGATGGGATGGGTGATTAGTGAAGGGAAGGAATGGGGTAAATGTCTTCAACTATACTTTCTCTACCTCTTAAATTCCACTGCAATGTTATTTCCCTTCCTTTCCTTTCCTTTCTTTTCCTTTCCTTTCCTTTCCTTTCCCTTCCTTTCCTTTCCTTGCCTTTCCCTTCCTTTCCCTTCCTTTCCTTTCCTTTCCTTTCCTTTCCTTTCCTTTCCTTCCCTCTCCTTATCATCTCTCTCTCTCTCTCTCTCTCTCTCTCTCTCTCTCTCTCTCTCTCTCTCTCTCTCTCTCTCTCTCTCTCTCTCTCTCTCTCTCTCCTCCTTCTATTCGTATAAGATTTGCCTATAGTAAGAACATAAGAACATAAGAACATCGGGAGACTGCAAGAGGCCTAATCTCCCTATGTTCTTATGTTCTTATGTTAGCGTAGATTCCGTAATATGAGTGTTATGTTAAATAGAAATCATATATTTTTTCGAAGTCCGTTGAAAAAGATCGTTTCGGCCGGTATATTCTCCTCCTTTTGTTCTCCAGCTCTGAATGGAGACTAACTCATCTCCACTCACCTCCACTCCTCATTCTCCTCCCATTGTTCCTGGTCTTCCATGTCTCCGCTCTCCTTCCTCCTCCCTTTGTATCCCGCTCCTTACTCTCGCATCCTTGCTCTTCCCTTTATGCCCTCAATGCTTCCCTCTCAAGGACTGCTCTCTCTCTTTCTCTTAGTCCGCCCGTGTCTCCCAGCCCCCCACGTCAGCCCTTTCCCACCAGCTGCCTCGCCCCCAGCTCCAACAGGCACCCTCAGGCGCTCACGGTGCCAGAGTGGTGTCCGCGCGGCGTGATGTGTGTTTGTGGCCTTTCCGGCGGCCCCGAGTGCCCGCCTGCCCACTGTGCCCATCCCTTTGTGCACTAATTCAGATGAGAGAGTCCCGCCGCGCCCCGCTCCCTGCAAGCCCGTCCTCCCGGCGTGGTGCGTGTTTGGGGCCTGTCCTTTTGCCCCGAGTGCCCCGCGCCCCCCGTGTCATCCCATTGTGCCCCGGGACAGACGGAAGGGTCCCCGCGGGCGTCCCTGGAGCCCCGGCGCCATATTCCCCGCATTAAGAGAGTCATCATTGTCTCCGGCGATTGTCTTGGCCGCGAAGAGCCTCCACCCCCCTGGGACGCCCCCCCCTCCTGGTGGTGTATTGTGTCCCCCCCTCACGCCTGGCCCACCTGCACGCCCCCTCCCACGCCCCGCCCCCCGCCCGCGGCCCCGCACCTCGCCGCCGCCATCCCGCCCGCGCCGAATTACCATTTTGCATATTAGGCCTGCGTGGGCGCCGCCATTGGCCTCTCCCCCGCCAATGGGCGCCTCCCCCGCCGAGCCGGACCCGGGAGCGGCGCCGCCACCCCCGACGTCACGGACACGGACACTCACACGAGCACGGACGCGTCTTTTCGTAGAACAGATGAAAAGCCTTTCACAGGTTCACGAGAACTCTGCTCCTCCATGCGTGTCAGGGCTGCTTCTGGGAACCCTCCGCCCCCGAGCTCCGCCAGGCAGGCAGAGGAGGCCGCCCCGCCCCTCCGCCCCGCGCCCCGCCGGCCTTTGAGCCGCCGCGGCGGAAGTGTCCGTCGCTTAGCGCCGCCGTGAGGGATCAGCGCCATTCCGTCTTCACATTTGCGGGATGGGAAGCAGCCCGCGCGGAGGTGCGCCCCGCAGGGGGCCGCGCCGCTCATCAAGCCTGGCTGGGGCCGTTAGCGTGACGGGTCGGGGCTCTGCGGCCAAGGGAGCAGCGGGGCCGTGAGACAGACACGCCAGGACCTGCGCGTTGCGGCGCCCCGGGCCGTGCAGGGGCGGGAGGTCCCGCGGGGCCTCGGTGCTCGGGTCCGCCCCCAGCAGCCAGGGCGGCCTGGGAGTGTGGGTTTACATTAGCGGCGCCCGAGCGGACGTGAGGCCAACACGTCCACGGGGTGGCGTGGGCGAGCGGCCAAGCGGGCCAACACAGCCTCAGTGCCGGGTCAGGCACTCGGGGGTCGAGCAGCATCGCTGGTCGTAAAGATTGTGTCGGGTGATGTGATGACGCGGGCCGCGCCGCCCCGGAGACAGCGGCCGCGGCACACACACAGGCACACCGCGGCGCCGCGCACAACGGACGATCGTTGGACAACCGCCGCT